>NW_018407597.1:914305-915301 GCF_002113885.1 Mizuhopecten yessoensis
GCGCTTTATACAATACAAGGTTCACATTGCCTTATACAATACAAGGTACACACTACCTCATACAACATAATGTATACACCACCTTATACAATACAAGGTACACACCGCCGTAAACAACAGGAGGTACACACCGCCTTATACAATGCAAGGTACACATCGCCTCATAAAATACAAGTTACACATAGCCTTAAACAAGACAAGGTACCCACGGCCTTATATAATACAAGATACACATCGCATTATACAACATAAGGTACACATCGTCTTATACAATACAAGATACACATCGCATTATACAATATAAGGTATACACCGCCTAATACACTACAAGGTACAAACCGCCTCATACAACATAAAGTGTACACCGCCTAATACAATACAAGGTCCACATCGCCTTATACAATACAAGTTACACACCGCCTTATACAACATAAGGTATACATCACCTTATACAATACAAGATACACATTGCCTTATACAATACAAGGTACACACCGCCTTATACAATACAAGGTACACACCACCTCATACAACATAAGGTACACACCGCCTTATGCAATACAAGGTACATAACGCCTTATACAATACAAGATACACATCGCATTATAAAACATAAGGTATACACCGCCTTATACAATACAAGGTACACACCACCTCATACAACATAAAGTATACACCGTCTTCTACAATACAAGGTACACACCGCCTCATACAACATAAAGTATACACCACCTTATACAAAAAAAGGTACGCACCGCCGTATACAACATAACGTACACACCGCCTTATACAATGCAAGGTACACACCACCTCATACAACATAAGGTACACACCGCCTTATACAATACAAGGTACATTACACTTCATACAACATCAGGTATACACCGCCTTATACAATACCAGGTACACACCGCCTCATACAACATAAGGTTCACACCGCCTTAAACAAGACAAGGTACATATCGCCTTATATAACATACGGTACACACCGCCTTA
>NW_018407597.1:918187-919254 GCF_002113885.1 Mizuhopecten yessoensis
CTCATACAACATAAGGTACACACCGCCTTATACAATACAATGTACACACCGCCATATACAATACAAGGTACACGCTGCCTTATACAATACAAGGTACACATCGCATTATACAACATAAGGTGAACACCGTCTTATACAATACAAGGTACAAACCGCCTCATACAACATAAGGTATACACCGCCTTATACAATACAAGGTCCACATCGCCTTATACAATACAAGTTACACATAATCTTATACAATAAAAGGTACACATCGCCTTATACAACATGAGGTATACACCGTCTTCTACAATAAAAGGTACACACCGCCTTATAAAATTCAAGGTACACACTACCTTATACAATACAATGTACACATTGCCTTATACAATACAAGGTACACACCGCCTCATATAACATAATGTATACACCGTCTTCTACAATACAAGGTACACATCGCCGAATACACCTTAAGGTAAACACCGCCTTATACAATGCCAGGTACACACCACCTCATACAACATAAGGTACACACCGCCTTATACATTACAAGGTACGTAACGCCTCATACAACATAGGGTACACACCGCCTCATACAACATAAGGTTCACACCGTCTTAAACAAGACAGGGTACACATCGCCTTATATAACATAAGGTACACACCGCATTATACAATACAAGGTACACATCGCATTATACAACATAAGGTCACACCGCCTTAAACAATACAAGGTACACATCGCCTTATACAATACAAGGTACACAGCGCTTTATACAATACAAGGTTCACATTGCCTTATACAATACAAGGTACACACTACCTCATACAACATAATGTATACACCACCTTATACAATACAAGGTACACACCGCCGTAAACAACAGGAGGTACACACCGCCTTATACAATGCAAGGTACACATCGCCTCATAAAATACAAGTTACACATAGCCTTAAACAAGACAAGGTACCCACGGCCTTATATAATACAAGATACACATCGCATTATACAACATAAGGTACACATCGTCTTATACAATACAAGATACACATCGCATTATACAATATAAGGTATACACCGCCT
>NW_018407597.1:921625-923346 GCF_002113885.1 Mizuhopecten yessoensis
ATGTGATCAGGTTACTATCAGTTCCCACGTGCTGAGATTCTATGAACACCTGTGTTATGCATTTATGAATGTAATTTTTGTCAATGGGTCTAAGCATACAGAATGTAAATATAAGGTACACATCGCCTTATTCAACATAAGATATACAAAGTCTTCTACAAGACAAGGTACACATCGCCTTATATAACATAAGGTACACACCGCCTTATACAATACAAGGTACACATCGCATTATACAACATAAGGTACACACCGTCTTATACAATACAAGATACACATCGCATTATACAACCTAAGGTTCTCACGGCCTTATATAATACAAGGTACACACCGCCTCTTACAACATAAAGTACACACCGCCTTATACAATACAAGGTCGCTCCGCCTTTTACAATATAAGGTAGACACCGCCTTATACAGTATAAGGTACACACCGCCTTATACAATACAAGATACAAACCGCCTTATACAATACAAGGTACACACCGCCTCATACAACATAATGTATACATTACCTTATACAATACAAAGTACACACCGCCTTATACATTACAAGGTACAAAACGCCTCATACACCATAGGGTAACACAGCCTCATACAACATAAGGTACACACCGCCTTATACAATACAAGGTACACGCTGCCTTATAAAATACAAGGTACATACCGCATTCTACAATACAAGGTACACGCCGCGTTATAAAATATAAGGTAGACACCGCCTTATACAGTATAAGGTACACACCGCCTTATACAATACAACACACACACCGCCTTATACAATACAAGGTACACACCGCCTCATACAACATAATGTATACATTACCTTATACAATACAACGTACGCACCGCCGTATACAACATAAGGTACACACCACCTTATACAATGCAAGGTACACACCACCTCATACAACATAAGGTACACACCGCCTTATACAATACAAGGTACATAACGCCTTATACAATACAATGTACACATTGCCTTATACAATACAAGGTACACACCGCCTCATGCAACATAAGGTATACACCGTCTTCTACAATACAAGGTACACACCGCCTCATACAACATAAAGTATACACCACCTTATACAATACAAGGTACGCACCGCCGTTTACAACATAAGGTACACACCGCCGTATACAATGCAAGGTACACACCACCTCATACAACATGAGGTACACATTGCCTTATATATTACAAGGTACATAACACCTCATACAACATAAGGTACACACCGCCTTATACAATACAAGGTACACACCGCCTCATACAACATAAGGTTCACACCGCCTTAAACAAGACAAGGTACATATCGCCTTATATAACATAAGGTACACACCGCCTTAAACAATACAAGGAACACATCGCCTTATACAATACAAGGTATACACCACCTCATACAACATAAGGTACACACCACCTTATACGATACAAGGTACGCACCGCCTCATACAACATAATGTATACACCACCTTATACGATACAAGTTACACACCGCCGTAAACAACAGGAGGTACACTCCGCCATATACAATACAAGGTACACACCGCCTCATACAATACAAGTTACACATAGCCTTAAACAAGACAAGGTACACATCGCCTTATATAACATAAGGTACCCACGGCCTTATATAATACAAGATACACATCGCATTATACAACATAAAGTACACATAGTCTTATACAATACAAGATACACATCGCATTATACAATA
>NW_018407597.1:925289-925535 GCF_002113885.1 Mizuhopecten yessoensis
CAGGTACACACCGCCTTATACAATACAAGGTACACACCGCCTTATACAATACAAGGTACACACCATCTTATACAATACAATATACACATTGCCTTATACAATACAAGGTACACATCGCCTTATACAACATAAGGTATACACAGTCTTCTACAAGACACGGTACACATCGCCTTATATAACATAAGGTACACACCGCCTTGAACAATACAAGGTACATACCACCTCATACAACATAAGGTACACACC
>NW_018407597.1:928495-930124 GCF_002113885.1 Mizuhopecten yessoensis
TAGTCTTCTACAAGCCACGGTACACATCGCCTCATGTAACATAAGGTACACACCGCCTTATACAATACAAGGTACATACCACCTCATACAACATAAGATTTACACCGCCTTATACAAGTCAAGGTACACACTAACCTAAGGTACACACCGCCTTATATAATACAAGGTACACACCTCCTCATGCAACATAAGGTCCACACCGCCTGATACAATACAAGGTACACGCTGCCTTATACAATACAAGGTACACCCCACCTTTTACAATATAAGGTACACACCGCCTTATACAATACAAGATACACACCGCCTTATACAATTCAAGGTACACACTAACCTAAGGTACACACCGCCTGATACAATACAAGGTACACCCCGCCTTTTACAATATAAGGTACACACCGCCTGATACAATACAAGGTACACACCGCATTATACAACATAAGGTAAACACAGTCTTCTACAATACAAGGTATACAATACAAGATACACAACAATACAAGTTACACATAGTCTTATACAATACAAGATACACACCGCCTTATACAATTCAAGGTACACACTAACCTAAGGTACACACCGCCTGATACAATACAAGGTACACGCTGCCTTATACAATACAAGTTACACATCGCCTTATACAACATAAGGTCAACACAGTCTTCTACAATACAAGGTACACTTCGCCTTATACAACATGAGGTATACACCGTCTTCTACAATACAAGGTACACATCGCCTTATACAACATGAAGTATACACCGTCTTCTACTATAAAAGGTACACATCGCCTTATACAATACAAGATACACACCGCCTTATACAATACAAGGTACACACCGCCTTATACAATACAAGGTACACACCGTCTTATACAATACAATGTACACATTGCCTTATACAATACAAGGTACACATCGTCTTATACAACATAAGGTATACACAGTCTTCTACAAGACACGGTACACATCGCCTTATATAACATAAGGTACACACCGCCTTATACAATACAAGGTACAAACCACCTCATACAACATAAGGTACACACCGCCTTATACAATTCAGGGTACACACTAACCTAAGGTACACACCGCCTTATACAATACAAGGTACACACCACCTCATACAACATAAGGTACACACCGCCTTATACAATACAAGGTACACACCGCATTATACAACATAAGGTACACACCGTCTTATACAATACAAGATACACATCGCATTATACAACATAAGGTATACACTGCCTTATATATTACAAGGTACAAACCGCCTCATACAACTTAAGGTGTACACCACCTTATACAATACAAGGTCCACATCGCCTTATACAATACAAGTTACACATCGCCTTATACAACATAAGGTATACACAGTCTTCTACAATACAAGGTACACATCGCCTTATACAACATGAGGTATACACCGTCTTCTACAATACAAGGTACACATCGCCTTATACAACATGATGTATACACCGTCTTCTATTATAAAAGGTACACATCGCCTTATACAATACAAGATACACACCGCCTCATACAACTTAAGGTGAACACCGCCTTATACAATACAAGGTCCACATCTCCTTATACAATACAAGTTACACATCGCCTTATACAACATGAGGTA
>NW_018407597.1:930548-930962 GCF_002113885.1 Mizuhopecten yessoensis
AAGGTACACACCGCCTTATACAATATAAGATACACACCGTCTGATACAATACAATGTACACATTGCCTTATACAATACAAGGTACACATCGCCTTATACAACATAAGGTATACACAGTCTTCTACAAGACCCGGTACACATCGCCTTATATAACATAAGGTGCACACCGCCTTATACAATACAAGGTACATAGCACCTCATACAACATAAGGTATACACCGCCTTATACAATTCAAGGTACACACTAACCTAAGGTACACACCGCCTTATATAATACAAGGTACACACCTCCTCATGCAACATAAGGTACACACCGCCTGATACAATACAAGGTACACGCTGCTTTATACAGTACAAGGTACACCCCGGCTTTTACAATATTAGGTACACACCGCCTTATACAGTATAAGGTAC
>NW_018407597.1:933331-996949 GCF_002113885.1 Mizuhopecten yessoensis
TATGAGGTATACACCGTCTTCTACTATAAAAGGTACACATCGCCTTATACAATACAAGATACACACCGTCTTATACAATACAAGGTACACATTGCCTTATACAATACAAGGTACACATCGCATTATACAACATAAGGCATACACAGTCTTATACAAGACACGGTACACATCGCCTTATATAACGTAAGGTACACACCGCCTTATACAATACAAGGTACATACCACCTCAAACAACATAAGTTACACACCGCCTTATACAATTCAAGGTACACACTAACCTTAGGTACACACCGCCTTATATAATACAAGGTACACACCTCCTCGTGCAACATAAGGTACACACCGCCTGATACAATACAAGGTACACGCTGCCTTATACAATACAAGGTACACCCCGCCTTTAACAATATTAGGTACACACCGCCTTATACAGTATAAGATTCACACCGCCTTATACAATACAAGATACACAGCGCCTTATACAATACAAGGTACACACCACCTCATACTACATAAGGTACACACCGCCTTATACAATACAAGGTAAACACCGCCTCATACAACATAATGTATACACCACCTTTTACGATACAAGTTACGCACCAACGTATACAACATAAGGTACACACCACCTTATACAATACAAGGTACATAACGCCTCATACAACATAAGGAACACGCCGCCTTATACAATACAAGGTTCACACCGCCTCATACAATATAAGGTACACACCGCCTTATACAACATGAGGTTCACACCGCCTTATACAATACAAGATACAGATCGCATCATACAATACAAGTTACACATAGCCTTATACAATACAAGGTCCACATCGCCTTATACAATACAAGGTATACACAGTCTTCTACAATACAATGTAAGATCCAGATCGCATCATACAAGGTACACATCGCAGTATACAATACAAGTTACACATAGCCTTATACAATACAAGGTCCACATCGCCTTATACAATACAAGGTATACACAGTCTTCTACAATACAATGTACACATCGCCTTATACAACAAAAGGTATACACCGTCTTCTACAATACAAGGTACATAGCACCTCTTACAACATAAGGTACACACCACCTTATACAATACAAGGTACATAACGCCTCATACAACATAAGGTACACGCCGCCTTAAACAATACAAGGTTTACACCGCCTCATACAATATAAGGTATACACCGCCTTATACAACATGAGGTTCACACCGCCTTATACAATACAAGATCCAGATCGCATCATACAATACAAGCTACACATAGCCTTATACAATATAAGGTACACATCGCCTTATACAACAAAAGGTATACACCGTCTTCTACAATACAAGGTACACATCGCAGTATACAATACAAGTTACACATCGCCTTATACAACATAAGGTATACGCAGTCTTCTACAATACAAGGTACACATCGCCTTATACAATACAAGATACACATCGCATTATACAACAAACGGTATACACCGCCTTATACATTACAAGGTACAAACCGCCTTATACAATACAAGTTACACATAGCCTTATACAATACAAGGTACACATCGCCTTATACAACATAAGGTATACACAGTCTTCTACAATACAATGTACACATCGCCTAATACAACATAAGGTATACATCGTCTTCTTATATAAAAGGTACACATCGCCTTATACAATACAAGATAAACACCGTCTTAATATACAATACAAGGTATACACCGTCTTCTACAATACAAGGTACATACCACCTCATACAACATAAGGTACACACCGCCTTATACAATTCAAGGTACACACCGCATTATACAATACAAGGTACACCCCGCCTTTTATACTATTAGGTACACACCGCCTTATACAGTATAAGGTACACACCGCCTTATACAATATAAGATACACACCGCCTTATACAATACAAGGTACACACCACCTCATACAACATAAGGTACACATCGCCTTATACAATACAAGGTACGCACCGCCGTATACAACATAAGGTACACACCGCCTTATACAATGCAAGGTACACACCATATCATACAACATAAGGTACACACCACCATAACGCCTCATACAACATAAGATACAAGCCGCCTTATACAATACAAGGTTCACACCGCCTCATTTAACATGAGGTTAACACTGCCTTATACAATATAAGGTACACACCGCCTCATAAAACATAAGGTACTCACCGCCTTTTACAATACAAGGTACACACCGCCATATACAATACAAAGTACACGCTGCCTTATACAATTCAAGGTTCACACCGCCTTAAACAAGACAAGGTACACATCGCTTTATATAACATAAAGTACACACCGCCTTATACAATACAAGGTACATGTACACGCTGCCTCATACAGTACAAGGTACACACCGCCTCATACAACACAGAGTACACAGCGCCCCATAAATCACAAAATACACGCCACCTCATACAACACAATGGACAGGCCACCTCATGCAACACAATGTGTTAATCGTCTCATACAATACAAGGTACATCCATATGCAAGAGCACACACTTGTGTTTTTCTAACGAATCAGAAAGCCCGAGTTTATAGCGCGGACGAATATATTCACGAGTGCGCGGAGCGCACGAGTGAATATATCAGTCTGCATAATAAATGAGTGATTCGTTAGAAAAAAACAAGTGTGTGCTCTTGCTTTTATCACATACCTTCCGTATGTGGTAGAGATCAATTCAAAGATTTTATAAACTTTGATATTTTTGCAAATATCGGGAACTTTTCAGTTCGCCATGACAAGGGGATTCCCATAAAAAGTAATTCCGGCTAGTAGGTAAATACAACATTCCGTATATCGCATGTGTAATACAGAACGTTGTATTTCATGGTCTGAAAATTGCTTGTATTACCATAACAAGATTCAACAGGTATGTGATAAAAACATCATACAACACAATGTATTCCAAACGTCTTACAACACAAGATACATACAACGTCTAACAACACGAGATACATACATCATACAACACAAGGTATTCACACTGTCTTACAAAACAATGTACATACAACATCATACAACACAAGTGCATACAACGTTAACGCCATTCAACCCATGGAACACACCACCTCATACCAATCAAGGAGCACACCGCCTCATACAATGCAAGGAACCCACCGCCTCACACAACACAATGTACACCCTGACTCATACAACACAAGGTACATGCAACATTATACAAAATCATATTCACAACCTCTTACAACACATTGCATATACAGCTTCTTACAACACCAAGTTTATACCGCCTAATACAATGTACAAAACAAATTACATGTCGCCCTATACAACAAAACGCCCCATACAACACAAGGTACAAAACACCTCATACAACAAAAGGTACACCCCGCCCATACATTACACGGTACCGCCCGCCCCATACAACAAAAGTTGCACCTCACCCCATACAACACAAGGTACCCCCTCCCCTATACTGCACGAGATATCCCCCATACAACAAACGGTACACACCGCCCGCCCACAATGTACAGATTCATGCAGCACAATGAACATACCGCCTCATACAAAGGTACTCCTCGCCCCACACGAAAGTTACACAGCGCATCATGCAACACATTAATTATAGTAACGTCTTATTAATAATTCCCAGTGCAGCTGCTCTTCGTTCAATACAAAGTGGCTTTCAGGGAATGCAACTTTAAATGAATTCATCATGCGTAATTCAATACTCATATTGCAGAATGTGACATATAATGTTCTCTCAAAGATGTTGGTATATATTAATCCGGAAACAGCCATACTGTTTTAATAATTTATCTTTTGAGCCTGATTATTGTAAAGGTGAACATTAACATTAACATAGGGTACACTACAACAAACAGATATTTTAAACGTTGATGTGACGTTATTTTCTCCTTACCTTTAATGACTTTCTGATGAAACATTACGAGTTATTTTAATCGCTTGATTTCTTCTTTTTAATATCATTATTCCCAAATGTATATCTGAAACGATATGCCACGCAAGTGAATTGATAGGAAAAACAAGTTATTTCCGTACATGCATTGTAAATGTAATTGCCATCATCTTTAAGGTGAAACCAATCGCGTGTTTTCGGTAGACGCCACGTGCGATGGAAGGGGTATCTGTAAATCAAATCGGCAACTAACACGTTTTATTGAAAAGAAAGACACGTCCAAATGATTCACAATTGCATGACAAGAAATGGCACTTCCGGTGTTAAAGCAAGTGGATACACGATTCATTAAGTAAGTGACTTATTGGAGCAAAACATACATCAGAGGTTAAATTCTCTATAATAAACACGTACGTCTAGGCAGAGCTGTTTCAAATATAATGTGAGTTAATTTGGAAGTAATAATAATGGTTTTACGTAACAAGTAATCACTACATGGAAACCTATACGCTGAAAGTCGAAAACAGGATGATAGTCTAAACCATTTGAAATTGTTACCTCTTCAGATGTTTTGTTCAGTCGATGACTTGTGTATCTATCACAGTCATGACACAACTCTGAAATCTACGAGGTGATGATACGTACATTGTACAGGTCAAGCATCATTGTATTGTTGACATGGCATAATTGTATTGTTGACATGGCATCATTGTATTGTTGACATGGCATCATTGTATTGTTGACATGGCATCATTGTATTGTTGACATGGCATCATTGCATTGTTGACATGGCATCATTGTATTGTTGACATGGCATCATTGTATTGTTGGCGTGAAGCCATTTAATTGTTATGACTCGGGAATCTTAAGTTTCAATTCTAGGACGAACTTTTTAAAATCTATTACCTGTAACTGAGCGAGCTCGGGTTATCTCGGTCGAGGGATAGGATTCTATAACATGATTAGGCCTGAGCCCGTATTCATGGAACTGTTTTAATGTTCAAACTCAGATTATGTGCTTAAACCCGATTTCTTGTACATGTGATTAATTAATAATTAAAATTAAAAAAATCAACGACAAGGGAGAAATATTTGTTTTCAGTACTAACAGTACGACCTTTTTTATCGTGAAACCTAATTCAAGGTAATTACAAGAAAGTTGGCCGTAGCACAGTTTTATGAATACAGGCCCTGTTCTTTGTGATTAAAGGAAACACGCTAAGGAATTTAGCTTGCCCCAACTACACAGCCAGCAGTTCCATACAGTTGGGATGCCATTTAAATACACACGGAGAACGCTGTCACATGTATACACTGTAATAGAATATTCACATGTTTACGATCGTGGGGAATCAAAATACAACGACATATCACACCTTGATTAAGATAACTCAGTCGTTCACAAGTGTAGATATTGAAATGCTATCGCTTTCAACATCGGCGATATATATCTACGCCTCCATTTGAAATTAGTTTGAGCTGTGAGAACATGGTTTCTAATTCTGTTTTGTCAATTTTTTTTATTCTCGTTTTAATGCGGAGTTATAATGGATTATTTTACAAAACGTTATTCGATCATTATGCAATGTTCCTACAAAGCACAGTGCCGGGTCCGGCGTGTGAAACCAATTTCATCATTTGAGTGAGATCTGAAAATCTTACACCGGAAATCAGATGGAGTTTTCCCTCCACAGGGTACGTTTTATGATAAGGATGTGTTGCTTTACTGAACAATACCGATGGATCTTAATCTAGGATGATATGATGTCAGAATAATGTCAAACGTTATCCTAATCGAAACGTCAGCACCCCGAAACAGATCCGAACTTGTAGTATTCACAATGTCGTCCTCGTACCTCGGACGTCAATCGGAAAACACTCGGGAATCTCCGTAGTGATTTTGTTTGATGGGTTTATTTCATTCAGGAGCTTACAAAGGTTTAAAATGAAATAACATCGTTGTAATCAGGGGGTATTATTCGTGCTTATAAACATATTTTGAACGAAAGTCTTACTTTATAACAAACAAAAAACAACAGCAAACAAAACGTATTGTTTAAAGAATGTACTCCCTGTGTTAAGATTCACTGTCACAATCAGTTTTGGTTTTATTTTGTTTCACATCCTATTGCCCCCATGTAACATTACACTGACAACGGGTGAGCCTGATGTTGCCATTTTCCCAATTGCTAAACGTTAAGCAGGATATAACAACTACCATTTTTAAGGACTTTGGTATGTCCCGGCCTGGGGAAAGAACCCATTGCCTTCCTCACCTGGGCAAACGTTCAACATTAAAGCCAAAAGTGAGGTTACAAAATGTATGCCAAGCAAGGCGCTGGGTAATAAAAGGGATTCAAAAGTAGAAAGAAACATAAACATCCCAAACATCGTTATTGGTGCAGCTGATTTATTGGTGTCTCCAAGTAGAGGACACAAAAGCAAATCCCCAAGTCTGCATGTGTTCCCCTATCAGTCGCCTCTTACGATACCTGCTGTGGATAATAGCATGTGTATTCCTTTCTAGAATCCCGACCTACAGTGTGATCATCATCATTAAGTAAACATTGACTAAAGTGTGCCTTTGTTACATGTTAAGTCAAGATTTATCACTTTTCAATTTAATATTGAGGAGCGAATATTATTTTAGAGAAATAACTAAAACTATATCAATCAGTCAAGGCAGAAACATGCACTTTCTTATGGCGAGGAAATATGGCTGTCAAAAACTGGTGTTAAGTTTATACCTTTGCTCCAGAATATTGATGGGAACATCGTAAATACTTGGTATTCCGGTGTTTGTAACTATAAAGTGTGCTTCAGGGACGACAGCCATGTCACATATTTCAAATTTGATTTTGAGTTTAGGAGTGGCCGAGTAAAATAGTGAAGCAACGTAATTTATGTCGCAGCATGTTAAAGCCTTAGTCAATATTGTTACTAGACTGTTGATGATTTCCCTCTTCAAAAAAAAAAAAAAAATATAATCTTGACCGATTTCTCTAAACGAGAACTTGACGTTTAGTGTGTCCCAGGCGCCCCCGCTCTTTACGATCAGATTACTTTAATACATTACAAATTGCCTTCATTTCAATTTAGCAGCTTACATGTATTTTATGTGTGCAAAAAATCATTCTTTAACAAAGTCCATGGTAGCTTCTTTAAGTCGCATTCCAGCTACATTTTGATGAATAATAACGTGATATATAGATGTATATTATAGAACAAACATGAGTATAGAAAGAAAATGTTCTTTTCATCGCTTGCACTACTGTCTGATTACGAAGACCGTGATTAATGGATTAACACGCTTTGTTTTTACCCCATTAATATCTACACATTTTCGCTGTACAAGACTTACATTTACAAGCTTTGCACTGTACATCATTTATTTTGCAAATTCTATACTATTTGTACAAATTAGTGTCAATTCGGAAATTCATAATATCTTCGCGACCCTCCGAACTCTAGACGGACGCTCTATCAATTGATCTACCTGATCGCCGGCGAAAGACCAAGTCGAGTTCCTCTATATGTCAAATGATATACAATCTTAGATTGATAACAAATGACACTCACTACAACGTACATATATATATTTATGTTTGCATGGTATTGTCACTATATTGCCTCTTTGAAAGCTTTGTCGTTGATGGGACTTTAATTACCATGCATCACGAGACACAATTCTTAGCGTATTAATATAACACTGACCGGAGCTAAAATACCCAATGTAAATAAACATGACGGCGTGCAAAAGTTTTTTTTTTGTTTTTTTGTTTTTTGTTTTATTAGATCTACAACAAAAACAAGACCAAAATCTGCAATATCGTACAAAATGCACATCGGTTGAAATCACCAATGCCGGCAATGGAAACAATTTTAACACATATGTTACAGACCTACTGATATGAGTCACAGCACACATAAACATTTTAGACATTTGTAACGAACCCCTGTGCTCCGTCGCAAGATCACTCACTTCAAACGCTATCAGTTTCACGCGTCTCGCAGCCACGGTTTCCTCAGTTTCTGACGACATGTCAAATAACGAGGCTGTTATAGAATCTATCGACCGTAGATAGATTCCCACACAATTATCAAACATGCTCATTTAACTTCCAAAAATAACTACCTCGTGGAGGGCAAAGTCGGAGTTACGGTGTTCACTGTTTTTATCCATGCGCGAAAATTTGTTCCGGGGAAAAATCGAAACAATTTCAATTCTAACTTTCAGCTCAGAGTTCTATTGATAAACTTAAATCACCCTATAGACATATCATACGCAATTGTATTGATACTGAATTATGGAATATAATTGAAGTGTTTGTTAAAATTTCAAAGTACTACTTTGTTTGCCAATCAGCACGCGACAACACGCTGTTCCAACTATTGAACGAGTGTGTGTGAACTGTCGATAAGGCGATAATTTTAAATTCTAAATATAAATTGTAAGTTAAAAAAAAGAGCATAAGAAGTAGAGAAAACGTAAATATAAGTATTGAACTGTTTTTGTATGGCATTTATGATATATTTGAAAGACACAGCTAGCTTTGCAAGCAAACAAATCATGCTGTGTCATTCAATTAGAGCATAAATACCATACAAAACAGTTCATTGCTTAAATATACTACAAGTTACATTAATCTGTTAGGTCCAACATTCAGCCAGATTTTAGGTTAGAATTTTTTTTTTTTTTTTTTTTTTTTTTTGTACCAAATTATTAAAGGAATGTTTCTTCTCCCCTCCAGTCATCTCAGACAAAAAACACATGGATTTGTAATAGACCACCTCTAATAATTCGATTGGAGATCTGACGACGCTTCTTGATGTTCATGAGACTACAAATATTGAGAAAAAAAATATATGAAAATAATAATATGAAAACAAAATATTAATGAAAGAAATTAGAGAAAACGAATTGCTTATTAGAAGACTTATAACCTGGTCAATCAATTAATTTTATGACCATTCAGTCGTGATAGTGGAGTTTGAAAATGTACAGTTAAAAGTACACGTCAGATTAAAAGTAAGACTGAACACACAACAAAAGGGCCGATTACATACGGTGTCCTCAGCTTGTATGGTGGTTCAGTGTACCTGCATACGGTGACCTCAGCTTGTATGGTGGTTCAGTGTACATACATACGGTGCCCTCAGCTTGTATGGTGGTTCAGTGTGCTTACATACGGTACCATCAACTTGTATAGTGGTTCAGTGTACCTACATACGGTGACCTCAGTTTGTATGGTGGTTCAGTGTACCTACATACGGTGACCTCAGTTTGTATGGTGGTTCAGTGTACCTACATACGGTGCCCTCAGTTTGTATGGTGGTTCAGTGTACCTACATACGGTGACCTCAGTTTGTATGGTGGTTCAGTGTACCTACATACGGTGACCTCAGTTTGTATGGTGGTTCAGTGTGGTGTTATTTAACAGAGACGGCCGAGGTCATTTCTGTAGGAAAGCATCAGGAAATTATTGAAAGGACCTGTTACAGGAACAAAAGAATTTTGCCCACAAAGNCATTTCAAAATCAGGACATGTACAGGATTTATGTACATATTCCACAAAAAAGGCACACATTTAGCAAGTCGTCTATACTTATTCCCTCTAAATGGGCATATCGCCGCCATAGAGGAATCAAAATGATTATTGAAATCAAACTTCCAACCCAATTACAGCTTGACTGTTCCAATATACAGTAAACATATCGGTATTATTGTTGGGAGTTACGCTTGTAACAAAAGTTTGACACAGGGCGGAAACAAATGAACATGCTTCTGCTAAACAGTTGTAGATGTAATAGAGTTAAAGGAAAATGGTCTTGGAACACAGTCTAACATTTTTCACAATATGAAGTAGTTAGAGGAACATGGTCGTGGAACAGTCTTAAATGTGTACAATAGGATAGGGTTAAAGGAACATAATCTTGGAACACAGTCTTAAATGTAAAATATGAAGTAGTAAAAGGAACTTGGCTGTGGAACACAGACTTACATTTTTACAATAGGAAGGGGTTAAAGGAACATGGTCTTTAAACACAGTCTTTTATTTGTACAATAGGAAGGGGTTAAAGAAACACTGTCTTGAAAGATAGAATTAAGTTTTGTACAGAATGAAGAAGTAAGAGAAACATGGTCGTGGAACACAGTCTTAAATTTGGACAATAGAAACGAGTTAAAGGAACATGGTCGTGGAACCGTCTTAAATTTGTACAATAGGATAGGGTTAAAGGAGCATAGTTTTGAAACACAGTCTTAAAATTATACAATATGAAGAGTTTAAAGGGACATGGTCTTGGAAAGCATTATTATCTATATAACAGAATGGAGTTGGAAACACAATGTTGTTTAAAATCTGTGATAGGACCGAGTTAAAGGAACGCAGTTACTCATTTGTGATAGGATGGTGTCAAAAAACTGTCTTTATTCTTCAGGGTTTATCTTTAATGGGAGGGAGGATGAAGACACCGAATTTTCAATATTTAGTAGGTACGGAGTTAAAAAAAGGAATAAAGGCACACAGTCGTTATTTGAGAGACAGAGAAATAAATTAAAGGAAGGTAAATTAAGCCACAGTACCTTCAATTTGTATCAGGAATGCATTGGAAACGCTGTTTCTTATCTCTATTAGGTAGAAATAAAGTGAAAATAGTTTTCAATTTGGTTTTCAAGGAGTTAAACAACAAAGTAATTAATTTTAATATGGCGCGTACATTGTACATGTAGCATATTGCTAGCATTGGCTGTCTATGTAAATAATCTCATCGGTGATACTTGAGAGTTTGATAATGTCTCAGGTGTTGATACTGTACAAGTCAAACATACCCTGAACTGGACGGGATAAAACAGGCAGGAAATCACCAACATACAATATGTACGTAAGAAGATTGCATCCGTTTGATCTTTCATGAACCAGTCTAATAGCAGTTTTTTGGTGTCCTTGCAGTATTAAGTCCTTGCCGTAGAAGCCAAATATCATGGAAACACGGAAGCTGTATATCAATATCTTTTAACATTTTTAGAGCACGTACATACTGAGTTATTTGGTATTCAAGAGCTTCCTCACAATATTATAATTATCCGTGATACATATAGATGTAGACTGCTCACGGACACACGCACAGGGTTCCAAAGATGCCGGTTGATGAATTTCAGGGACAAGTTGTATGGTCCCAATCATTATTTCATTCTGAATTATGGTATAGGTTTGTGTAATATGGAGGTCGATGTTTTTTATAATGCTCATTAGAGCGTCTTTTGATTTTGGTGTCACTACTTTTCGAATTGAAGACGTGACATTACCTAAGTTTGAATTAGATAAGCACGTAGCAGTGCGGAGGTCGTCGATACATCAGAAGACGCTTACCCTTCCAGATAATCTGGTACACATTACATTTGTCCAAGGGTATCTTTATATTTCCACAATTCATGTTTTGCCATACTCTAATTGGTCTTACATGTACCGAGAGTAAGATTCACGTATATTTTACTTATGTTTTTAAACATCCGCTGTTTCTATTTATCGTATAACTACACAACAATAAGAGAACGATAGACCTTATCATAACTGGGTGACGTTACAATCAGAATGTAAAATTTATTTGTAAAAACCGATACTCAGTTATAATTTATATTGTTTCTGCTAAATTTAACAATAATTCTCCCTTTCTGCACGAAAGCCCCGGCGTCATAATGATTCTGCTATTTTCACAGATATGTACCAAACTGTATGACGCTATATTTTATAGAGATTATGCACGTCGTTATTAACGTCACATAAAGTGATAACGTTTCATGGTAATTCAATTGTAGTTTTGATGACGTGATCCTATTGTGGTACGGTTGCGGTTCATCAAGTGATGACCTTCGGTACTGAGCGATTCTGTTGTGATAATTTGATGTGTTTTTATAGCAAATGCGAGCGCGAGTTGTCTTGTTCCCGTCCTGTAGACCGTGGATAGATTTATAAAATATATCCCCACATCCTTGTGTGAAGAAGACAGGCAAAAAACACAACCCAAGGGTTAGATTTTCAAAGTTTAGCAAGAGGTTTTGAGACTTCTCTGTCTACACAGAAGTTATTTATTATTTCCTCTTATAATTTTCTGTCGTAAATATAAAATATTATGATGAGCCCAATGTGCCAAGAACTTATCAAGGGCGCGTCAATTAATGACCGTTCTCTGGTTATACTGTATAACATGATGACGCAATGTTGACATTTTCAGTATAATAGAGCATGTGAGCTGTCTTTCCCTATAGATACATGAAGGTAAAGACAGGTCAATTTTCCTTCTAGCAGAAGCTTAATTGCATATGAATTTATGAGTATGTCAAGTCTAGAGGTTTTGCTACTGTAAAAACAGCATATTGTAAGACATAATGTATTTGGACACTCTTTAATTTACTAAGTACGAACCTTGGTCAGCATCGACGATAAAAGGTGGTACTTTTACGCCATTCTTCTAACAGTTGTCAGTGGGTGTAAGTGGCCGAGAGCTGCTTTCAGTCTCCAGACCATTTAGGGGCGGAAGTTAAGGATGCAGCATATTGAAAATGATACTGTGGAGATCGAAGTGACACAGTGTAATAATAACCGGCCAGACAACACATAGACTCCGAATTCCTTCAAAACATATCATACTTATTAAACACAGTAAATTATGACAAACAGAACCATACAAAGACTGTAGCGTTAACTACATGTATCAATGACATCGTCATCCATTCGTATAAAGGAAGTAATGTGTGCACGCATGCGATTTATTACCGGAAGATTTATTACCAATCATATTCCCGATTCTACTTGTGATGGGGTTAGATCTAAGCAGACCAAACTTCTAACGACAGCTGTGATAAAAAAAAAACACTTAACCAGGGATACATTCACAGCATATGCACTGACAGTCCACAACAGAACAAAAGTTGAAGGGGAAAAAAGAGTGTAACGGAATGTCAACACGATATAAATCGAACTCGAAATTAATAAAACTAGGGCAAAGTATAAACAAAGGTACAATTAACATGGACATCCTTGATAAAGTACGAGAAGAAACAGACCAGTTATTCCGGAAGGGTAAGCGTCTTCTGCACGTCTTCTCCTCACATCGAGAATTCGGTAAATGACAACAAAATCACAAGGAACTCTAATGAGCATATTAATAAAAATAGCATCCTTCCTACCACACAAAGTAATAGCCTATTTTCCTGCGAGATCCTGATGGCAACCATGAAATTTGTCCATAGACTTCATCAGCCTGCATCAATTGAAACCCTGTGTTGTAGGTTTGTCCGTCAGCAGTCGTGGCATTCTTAACAAGTTCTTGAGTACCGAATCAACTGCGACAAGTAAACACCGTAGGTAGGAGAAGCACGGATGTGTCTATCCAGAAAGGGACAGTTCACGATGAGAAAGCCGAAATCATCCCGTTTATCGTACAGCTTGGACGTAAGCCGTCTCTGTTGGTGATGTTTGTATGTAATGATCGAGAAAAGCGTCTGAGTAAGATGTGTCCTTGATTTAAAGTTCAGGGGGGTATATACGATCGATGTGGTCGATATATATCTTGTTATTCAAAGACAGCACACCGACAATAATTTGAATATAAAATTGAATTTCTTGGCTGGTTTTTTGTTACCAGTTACAGAAAATTTCCCGGCAAAGAAAACATCTTTTTAACTAAGCTTCGATATGGGCTGCCTATTTTACTTTACCAACGTTATGGTGGTCTTAGCTGCCGTATACTGTTACAGAAACACCACTTTCGCTAAAAGGAGGTCGAGATATGCTGAATGCAAAAACCTCAACACATTCTTCAGTTCAATATACACACATGTATAATACATGTCCATATGTCTGTGCTTAGACAATCTACTTGGTCTAGGGTCGTAAACAGGCCGCAGACGACGACGATTGAGAGACTGGAACCCGTATGAAATGGACATAAACAGTCCCCAAGCCAGAATTACAGTAGTTTTCGATCACCGAAGGAAATACAGACGACAGCTCGAGTCAAGACGCTACCTTCCGACCCTGACCCTGCCGTTAAACTCTGACCGAAGCGTCATTGGATTTCGTAAGTGATTTACTTGCTATAAATTCTCTGTGACTCAGTTCGGGCTATACCAGAGGTACTAAGACTATTTATTATATCATATCTAGCCACCCTATGTTGCCTTTAAAATTATACTTTAATTTTGATCTGGAAAATGTTTTTTTACGCAAAACAACTTTAGTGTGGTCGTGTTCATTGTGCATTTAAACCAAACACAAACTTATAATTATATGTAAATGCATGATGGTATATTTATCTGTTTTAAAAAGATAAGATGCATCTGTCAAAATTAAATACAGTTTAGTCTTTACTGTAATTGAAGTTCAAAACTTGGACATAATATTGATTTCAAATGTAAGGTGCCGTTCAAATTTTGAAATGAGTCGGAAACATCTGTTTATTAAGAATCACTATGGGCTGTTGTAATAACTCTCTGCTTCGTGTATTTAGCGACAATTACGAGCTAGGTGGAAAATATATAACCATATGTACTTGTAGTACATGAAATAAAGGCTATGATAAAGGTGAACCAGGAAGAATATCCATTATCATAAAAGTACATCAGATCGCACGACACATTGGTTACGTCACATCCGCTTCCAAGCGTAGGTTATCAGTAAGCTTCATATTTCCTTGATATAAATGCTTTCCCGTTGAATCTCACATCAATATTTCATGAGATGAACGATATTTTAGAGACATTTAGTAACGCAAAAGCATTTTCAGAGATGCTAATATGGGATACATTTTGCTTTTTAAGTTCGTAAAATATGTCTCTTTTTATTTTTACTGCCGTGCTTTGAAGCAAAATTGCCGAGCCCTACTATGGTGATCGTACATTTCCCCCTGATGATAGGAAAATTGCAGGAAGCTGAACAAACGACTTCAGAAGCTGTGTGCCTGGGGATGAAAAGGCATAATAAAAGGGAAATTTTAAATTTGATGATAAAACAATATAGTTTCAGTTTTTAAATGAGAGGTTTGATAGGATGTCAATTTGCTTCTGATTAGTTGATTTTTTTCTTTATATATTGCAATAATGCATTCGTGTTTTGGGTTCGTGGTTGTCTAAGGTAAAAATCAATTTCACTAGAGAAAACATTAATTTTATCATATGAATAACCGGTTAATTACAATATTGATTCGCTGTATTTCATCGTTGAAATGTTTCTTTGGTTTCTTTTTATATTGTTCATGATTCAATAGACAGAATCATGAGTTTTATCCACCCTTTTCTTCATATATCAAACAGCATCGGAATGTATCAAACAGCACAGCTTAACTGAAACATTAATAAATTAATCAGTTCTTTAGTTGTCCAACTCTAAAAATGAAATTTAAGCAGAAATATCCGACTCGGTCAGAAACAGATATAAACCAAAATAGGAGAATGCGTTAACGGCAGTTTCCGTTTGAATTTATTTTTTCGTCTACAAATTAGTAATCATGTTTGAAGGAAGATTTTAATTTAAAGATGGGATATAATTGTCCTTAGCTTGACAGAAGAAGCTCACGTAATAACAAGAAGAGACTTCATTAAAACGGATCACATGAAATACAAACCACGACAAAAAACAAACGAAATTACTTTTTTACAATTTTTACATTTCAGCGTTTTGTAGGGATAAATCAATGTGCACATGATGTTGGTATAACGTGTCCTGAGGCTGTTATGAATACCAAGATAACATGATGATCGCCAAAACGGTCGGGGCGGAATGCCCCTGTAATGCACTGAAGGAAAATATTGGCTATGCAACTGACAGAATTTTGTTGACCACCATGCGTGACAACCAGTTCGATTGGTCGTTAATTCCATCAGCTTAAATCCTCTTCACAGTCGGAGTTTGATCAAAGTCCTAAGCGACATGTTGGTCACGTGGGAACACATGCCGGTCATATCCAGCAAAATTAATTTTACGCCAGAAATCTTAATTCCTGCTCCATCGAGTAATTTTAATTGTCATTAATAGAAGAAAAACTGGATGTTATTAATGGCACAAAAAATCCACATTATAAGCACAGCGTGAGGAATTAACAGAATATGGCATTCATTCTCTCGCTGTGGCGACATCAAGTGCATCTCGTCATGCTGCTGGGACCGTCCCCAATCACAGGGGCATGGGAGTTGGTTACAGCTATATAGGATCTAAACAAAGGTGTTCATTGTGATTTTAGTTTTGGTTTAGATCAACTGTCGCTAAAAATACCACACCCAGTGGTGCTACAGGTATATGCAACGTGTAAAATCATGTCGAACACATTAACTTAGGTCCAAATATAACTGTAACTAATTACCAAGTCCCAGTGTCCCCTATCATTCTTTCTACTGGAACCTTTCCCACCAGTTGTCGTCAGTCTATTAAGTTCTTTCTTCGCCTCAAGTTCCCACGGTTAATTGTATTGGTATTTCATCATAAATGAGAAACAGAATGGAATAGAACTTCCTTTCCAAGTTAGGTCAGTTTCTCCATGATATCAAACAGTCTCAAAGCAAATGAAACGTCGTTCAAAGTTAGACAGATACAAGTATCATGAAAGATTTTGATAGCATTTGTACCTTGCAATGCTTGTAGACAAGCCAGATTCGAGGTAACAGCTACCATGTGCCTTTTGTCGCACCTCGTACCATGGATTTAGTAGGGCTCCCCTTGATTTCCCATTTTACAAGTAATTGTGTCTTAGTGTTGTTACTCTGACTAATACAAACGGGAGGATATGGCATATCAGATTATTTCACTGCGTATCTAATATGGCTCAAAATATCACTACACTTTGTGTTTGTTGTCTTTAAGTAACATTAGGTATGTGCGTGTATAAAGGACGATTACAATTCGCCATATAAAACAATATTTTTTTTTTTACAATTGAGACAAATAAAAAATAATAGAAAGAATACATTAAAAAAGGAACTCAAATTGCTGGAAAATTTGAATCAAACATGTAATCCTTGGTCAAAATTTGAGAGAGAGAAAAAGAAAAACTTCTTGTGTACACCCGATCCTTTCAAGACGAAATTACTGCAAGAATGACAGATTTATGTGTCTGCTTTCGAGATCCGATTTTCTGACGTGCAAAGCACTATTTGGCTATATTTATTGTGATTACTGAGTGACGTTAAGCTTGAACCCAACCTGCACACTCTCGCCACAGGAGGTATCGGAGACTTATGTATTGGCGAACTGAAGTTACAATTGATTGTGTCTCCGAAATCGATGCGACCACGTGACTGAGTATTTCGAACCTTGTAATCGCCATGTGTCATAAACATTACACATGATTGCCAGCACTTTTGATTAAGGTTTCTGTCAAAGCTCAACTGATTAGATGCTATGTTTATTTGGTTGTTGACAAAATAATAATAACAGTTTGTCGTTTGAATTGTCACTAGTTATTCTGACAGGTTATAAAGCGAGTGAACAAGGGAGGGAGTGGCCAAATGTGGATATGGTGTGAACACATTTGAATATTGATTTGACAAATTAAGGTATGTATTGGACACAACCAGATACGGAGAGGAAACAATATGATATGGAGTGGACAATTTGAATACTAAATAGATACAAATGGGTATGGAGTGGACACAATCAATTATCTTTAAACGCATTTGCATAAGGAGTGGATTTTGGTATTGAGTGGACACAACTGGGTATAAAGAAGACCCCTTTGGATAAGCAGTCGATACAAATGGTATTGAATTGACAAATTTGAATATGAGTTGAGAAAATGGAGGAACACTGACATTATAGAATCTAGTTCTCCGTCACATATTCATAATAATTATTTCAAATTATTGAGATTAAAATCTGTTTTTCTTCTCAGGTTCTCTGCCTTCGATTCAACTATCCAGGAATTGGATTGATATATTGTAGTCATCGTTTCAAAATGTATCACACCCGAACGGCACGACTAGTAGCCATTGCTTTCATTTACTATCCGAGTCTACCTTATACCAAGTACTATACTAGATATTATCCAAATCTAAAACTGTCAAATGAAACTAAATACTACTCCGATGCCATTTGAAATATTCCAATAAAATTAGATACTTCAATTCACTGGTAATTCCCTAGAGATGCGTGGTTTGGTACATCCTGTACGTCAATAACGTAACCTGTTTAAGTAAAAATAACCTGATATATCCAAAGTTGTAATGTAACGTTACACGTATGAAGTGGTTTATGAAGTGCATTTCCACTTACCCTGTTTTTCTATGTAATGTTCGGAACACCTGAAACATTTACTGTAATTCTGTTCACCTTTCACACTACTAAAGCGTCCTAAAGAGGACTAAAAGACCACAGGATACAGAAAAAAACGTTACTGTGATCCGTTATCTGTTACAAAATGCTAAATCTTTAAAACAGGTGCTTACTTCTATTGTATAGCAGTTAAACAACTAAATTGAATGAAATGGAAAAAAGATTTCCCCAAAGGGCGTGAAGTTGTAATTTGAACTGTTTTTTTTTGCATTATTTTCTTAAAACTATGGCCCGTCTCCTTGATGCCTATGTAGCTAGCATACTTTTATGCAAGTGAAATCTGGGGTGCATGATATGAACAAGCCTATCTGATTTTTTACAACAAATTTTGAAAGTGAAAATGTCATCAAATAATATGGTGGCTTTCCCTTGGATGTAAGTACAAGATGTAGATAGTGTAAATGGATAAGATATTAGTTCATAGTTTAACAAAGTGTTATGAAATTGATTCCCGATATTTCGTCATTTAGCCTTTTCTCGTTCTTTTGTCTTTTCGGGGCGAAGAGAACAAAGAGAATTAAAAGATACTAAATATAAAAAGCATAACTCAGCTACAGTGTACTATATATTCTAGCAGAATCCCACCCCACCCCCACCCCCCTCCCTAATTATCGTGCATGTGTATATGTACATCGCCTAAATGGGCCAAATGCTTAATTTAAAATCTTCAATCTTGGATATTAAATGACAATAGGACTGCTGCGTGACTAAGTGCTATGTTTATATTTGTATATTAAAAAGCAATGTCCAAGTCGTATTAGTACATCTAAATATTGAAACATGGATGCATTGGTGATTCTACTGATCCTGCAGAACAAAAAGTAACGAAGCACCTGTTTAGATTTTAGTTTGTTGATGCAGAAAGCCAAACAAACCAATCATTTAATGCACCTTATAAAACATTTAATGGAAATTAATGGTATATGTTTTATACTTTCATAGTAAACATTTTGTTTTTTAGAAATGAATTTGTTATTTTAAGATTGTCATTTAACATAAGTGCCGTTTTGTGCGATAGCGTCACTCAGTGGTTCTCGACAGACCCTGGGCTTAGTATCTCAAGTAACAAGGTGCACTAGATCAGTCTGATAGTCAGCTGACAATGAAATTAATTATATGCTTATCATCCGAAAAACGCACCACGCGTTTAACGTACTTCTTAAACAAAGGTATGTTGATATTCCTTTACATTTAGTCAATTGTTTTTTATGAGTCCTAGGTTTTTGAAACTAACCCTTGGGAGGAAAGGTTTGTGTTTTCCATGATTTCGTAATGCCGGTCTGGAGCGGCATAGGTTTTCGACAATCAAATTGATCCCGTTGAAGGTTCCCGAAGGTCTTGATTCGGTCTCGATGTCATAGCTACCTACTTTGACTCAGTCACCCCTGAAAACACATTTGAACTCTTCCAATTCAAATGTTAGTATAGTTCATTATGAAATGTTAGGAGCTAATGAACTCTTTACTTCCTCAATGCCAACTGGTTATCCGGTTAACACGTATAGTTCCTCCTCGTTAGTTCCATAATATCTTCTATCTTCTGAGAAATTGGAGTGATTAAAGACAAAATGGCAAGGGAAAGGACATCCGTTCCACTGTTTGTTTGCTTTAAATTTGCGTTGATGCACGTTGACTGTTAAAAGTGGTTTACTAAAAATATTTATATGTTTTGTTATACGCCCTGTCGGTAAGGCAATTGGGATAAGGCAGAAAATAGACAGCAGCACAGTGGTCGATAGAGTAAGCCTTAGGATTGTGTCGATAACTGCCGAACCAATTGACAAAACCAGCTGACAAGGACATCACTATTTCTTGTACAAGTGTTTGTGAAAAAGGTATGTTCAGAAAATGCCAACGCACGTGAATCGTGTTACTTCATTTGACGGCCACTAAAACGTTCAAATTCAAATGGAAAATGCATAAATCCACAATTCTTTCTGTACCGACCGTGTGCAAGGCTGTGATCAAGGTTAATGTCAATCAATTTTTGTAGTTAATTAAGCCAGTTAGGACTTAGCATTTAAGAGCATGAGGGCTTGAAAGCAAACATCTACACATAAGTGACAATAAGCAGGACAAATGGTTACCTGTACATATATCATCCATTGATCACGATTTAACTTTATTACCTTGATATAGATCAGAAGCTATAGCACCTGAATTTCTATCTAAACCGTATTTTTTCACACATTTGTGTTTACTAGTGTCGTTGATTACGTTGTTGTGAATGTAAGCAATGATGCACAAAAATGCATAAGACTCCTCCTGTCGAACTTTGTTGATACAATGTAACGGAATAAGGGAGATAACTCGTATGTCTTAATCCAATTCATAACAACTTTGGCATTTATTTATTTATTTTTATGCCTACTCCACATAAAACTCAACACATATATAGAATTGAATAAGGCCATCATAAGATGACAATTTATTATAATGACATCATGACACAAACTATGAAAATGATGTTTACAGTCAATTTACATCCTTAGGTGGGGATTCGACAGAATTACGCCACATACATATATATATAAATCATAAAACAAACAATATTAAAAAGGGTGGCATGTAAGGGTGGGTTTTTCAATAAGGCAAATTTGGTATAAATTTATAAAAATATGCTGCCACAAAATGGCGCCGTTGAAATTTTTCTTAAAGATGAAGAAAGAGGCCTACAGCCAATCAGATTGTAGGCTGGGATGTGAGCCAATCAAAAACCTCAAAACGATAGCGGCACCCTAAGGGGGGCGATGTTCGTAGCAACCTTTTAACAGTATTTGTCAAACAGTCTAATGGAGGGTTTATGTGTCGCGACATAAAATCAGCTATGTATATAACTTGCATATTCTTTTAATAAGTTTTTTGTATAATTTTCATTGTAAATTTGTTTCTTACCAAATTGGTTTCTGTAGAACAAATAACTGTGTACGTAAGCGGATATCCCTGACAGAAGGAGAAAAAAAATAAGAAATAGAAAAAAAGCATACATCAATACAACAATAAACATTACAATCAAACCTATTGCCCTCTTGTCCTCTTGCCCTCCTCGTTCATGTCCTTAAATACATCCAATGGCCAATATGATTATAAATAATACACCCTAAGTTGAACACAAGTATATCTAGGTTAGCAACGAACAAACTACTTCTATGTGCATGTTCAGTTCTATTTTTAAGACAGCTTCGGAATATAAGATGCAAAAACAGTTATCTAATCTCACTTCAAAATGAGCACTTGAGATATGGACTTTGTTATACGATTTATATCGAAGAAAATAAGTATATATTCAGCTGGCTTGCCTTCAACGTACACAAATAGCAGCATAAATAGTAACACACATATACTTGCACTTCTTTGAGTTTTCTAAGCTAAATAATTTCTTCATGAGTATGCACCACTTTAAATATTTATTCTATTGCTTAAATTCACATACAAAGCTCAATTTAAAAAAAAATCCACTCCGATTTTCTCTCTTTTTTCTCTCACATTCCATCATACAGTTGTGTGACCGTACAACGCACCAAAACTAGCGTGCGCAAACCGTGCATACATCGTTTACACACTGTCTGCACATCGTCCACACATGGTGCGCACAACTGTGCGATTTGATAATCGTTCGCGCCGTTGTGCGCTTCTCTCCGCACGACTGTTCGATTTGGTACAATTTGTTGATCAGTATTACGGAAAGATAAAATACTGAAGGCTCGTTAGCAATAACAGGCGCGGAATTAGGGGGGGGNNGGGGGGGGGGCACTCCAATTAAAAAGGTAATAGCGAACGAAACGCTATTTCGTTCGCTATTACCTTCTTAATTGGAGTATACTGCGGGTGATGTCATAATGTACAATATATATGTTACTGTACTTTCCCATCGCAATAATTAAGATTATGTACAATTTGACGCTTAACACAGTATTACAGTGACCGTTAGATTGTCAGGAATGGGTTTGGCTACAAGGAAATGGAACAGGTAAATAATAATTTGATGAGTAACCGGAGTTTTACCTGGCCTGTGCCTGACACATAGAGCTGATATGTGCTATACTACGGTATTTTGCATCCAGTTTGGCCTATAACTCCCCTTCACCAGGATTCACACCCCGATGAGTTACGTAAATGCACCGGGCGGGGGAAAACTACGGTACATGTAGCAGTGGCTATGTTAACTGTATACGGGACTGTGATGTGATTTTACATGTGTCGATTAAGGCCCTTTGAAAAACGCCGAAACCTCCAATTCTAAATTTAAGAGAGTAAGATAAGCTTAAAAATGTAGCTAGAATATAGAAACATACTTAAACATCAAGTTTGTATGTTTAAACACAAAACGGTATATATATTGCCATTGCTCAGTGTACACCTACAGAGATTGTTATGGCACAACGTTCGTCCATCGTGCGCACAAAAGTGCGTGAGCAATGATCGCCCAATTTTGTATCGTTCGCACATCGTGTAACGTTTTGCGATCCGTAAACTACCATGTTAAGGTTGCACCAAATCAGTTGATATGTCGGGTCCCTGGCATCACACAAGGCTTGCTTCCTTCAAATAAAGCACGTAGTCTACCAGGAATGGTATGTATCGGCTCTCCGTGTGATACTTGCTGTCGGATATATTCCTGGGCGATGTAGAGCCGGGTTCTCGCAGCTCTGTGAACAATGTCGTCCTGCAAATTATAACGAAGGGACATAACTCGTCTTATCATAACGCACATTAGCGCTACTTCTCTGAGAGTAAAAGTGATACTAAAATATGAACATATGCGGAAAAGTATGAAACAGTTAAATTACAGACTAAAGTGACTGTATAGTCATGTAACTATTAATCTGTGAACCAGTTTTCAAACATATTTGCATTAGTTGGAACTGAATAATACTCTTATTTTAATAACTTTATCACTATAGACAGAAAGTGCATAAATCAACTCTGCCTCCCTCCATCTGAACTCAATAAAGAAATTCCCCATACCTCATGATTGTATAAAATTGGGAAGATATGAAACAGCGTTAGCTCGTTTTATAGGACTTGTCTTACATGGACGTAGATGTTGTGATGCATGGTCACTGGTTGGTCTATTTGATTGATACCCATTCTGTTCATTAAGACAGTGTTCATGACGACCAGGTCTAACTCTAATGCATACTGGTTTTGGTCCTCTGCATAATACAGCAGATCCAGGACAAAGATCTCTGCTATCCAATAAAGCTGTTAGGAAAAGGAACAAAACATACATAGATATATCAAAATCATCCAAAGTCATTGCTATGATAAAATAGAAAAGAAACCTTCCTAAACATTTCTAAATAATTCCCCTGTACGTTCACCTACTTAGAGGCTCATCAGGGTATCAACCCTTTATGAAGTTATGTATATATATATTACTAAAACCTAAAGAGCCCTGTGAAGGGTGAAAGCAGCTAGTGTTTTAGTCGGTCGTTAATCTTATTTTTTCTCTATATATTACTATATACCTAATAAAAAAGAGGTTCTTAGTAATTCCTTGGTTCTTTCACCTCATTAATGAAGACAGCGAAATTTCAACCCTCGGGATAAGATTTCATCATCCAAGAAAACCTGGTGCTAATCTTTAAAACAAATCATAAAGTCGAGATGGGATTTTACTTTCAACGTCACATAGGAGTAATACATTAAATCCTAGGACAGTTGATAGGCTGTCGTCCGTCTCCAGCAGCCCCTGTTGACTGTAAATGCTGGATCAAGTATCTCGTTATCCAAACAATATCATTCGAGAAGTCCCATTCAGAAAGCGATACTAATTAGAACTTTACTGCGACCAGACCAAATAGTCAATGATAATTACTTTTTATCTTCAACTTCATTTCAACCCTGGTTACAGTGCAATGATAATACTATGCAATCGATGCAACAGTGTGATACGTTTCATGAAGTGTTTTGTTTTGTTTTACTTAATGGATACTATGTTGTGTATTTCCTTATTTTGAACGATCTATGCCATATGATCACTAATAATGTATAAAAGACAAGGTTTGCCTAAAACAGTGAAACTTACTAACAGTGTAACATCACAACTATTGGCAACATGGAAAAAGGAAAGAACTGTAAAGTTAACTTACGTTTAGCACTCTGATAGTTAGTCTGTTCCTGTCATCGTCAGTAACCCTCCTGGAAATAAATACAAATCGTCATTAAAGTAGCCATGTGAGTAATATTAAGGATGAAATTATCCAAAATAAGTTAGTTGTTCAGATATTTGGAGCAAGAGGTTCTGCATGTACATTTTTAAAATGTATAATTTCTAAAACGATCATGTAGACTGCTGTAAATATAACTGTCTTGAATTAAATAAGACTTCTTTACATAATCTTCTTTTAACATAATTAGTCTGAGCGTTAGTTATATTGTTTATGTTCGGAGGATATCTTGTCAAGGTTGGTGATCATCAACATCTAAGTGCAATGTATCATTGGCATCTTATGGCATTATTTTTTTAACAAAAAGGAGGAAATACAAAATGAGAAAGTGAGGTACGAAAACCAAAAGACGCTGGCTACACTCATGTGAAGGAATAAGATTCTTTATGGAATAGAATTGCAATGGAAATCATGATCAACAGTATTATATTTGTTCGAGTCCAAAGCAAAACATGTTTCTAGCTCTTATCCATTGCTTTAGAAAGGAGTCATTTTGTTTGGTTTAATGCGGGTGTGTTAAAGCAGGAGGGGCCAAGTTAAAACGATTTCGGCACGAACTGACTTATTGGCTAGAAGTTATGGATAGGTATGATACAATTAAGTAAGAGACTGTTGATGCAGTAAGTATAATTGGTTAACATTGAATTAATATCGAGTGAAGTCTACGTTAAAAGAGAGTTACAATATATGAAGAAAAGGTCATGTAGGAAAAGAATTTAATGCGCAACATAATATCTGTAAAATTGGTTTACAAAAAGAGCAAGAAGAGTCGTTATTAACTTATAGACACTTAACTTACTAATGTACAGATAAGTCCTCTTATAGCCATGCCTAAATTCTTACAAGCTTAACTGATTGGAGAAAGCAGATTATAAGAGCGTAGCCCTCGGGCGCCTTAGGCGCCCGAGCGAAGCTCTTTTATGGTAACACAGGCGTGCGTACAGAGTTTCTTTCCCTTGCTACACGTTGCCTTCAATTCTTTTCGTCCGGAAGTAGTCGTCAAATGGGGAAACCGGAGTGTATCCTTGAAGCAAAGACAATTGTGTTTTTATCTTCACATAGTGAAAGCAATCCTCATGTTTTATTACTTGTTTATGTAGATAAAAACTAACATACGTTCCGAGTGAAAACAAATATATCACATAAATTATGAAACTAGCAGGCATGAAACTTCGTCCAGAGATTATCTTACACTGACGTCACAAACACATCACACTCCATCGGCCTTCATCGGTTATTTCCGGAAGGATGAAAAAATACCGGAAAATCTTTGAACTGATGTTCGTTGCATTTATCTCTTTGTCGGTACTTCATGACTTTTTCATTTCAGTTTTTGCCACAGGCACAAAAAAGTGAAAATGCGGATATTTTCCAAAGATCCATTTTATCATCAACCAGGTTCTGTTAATATTTCTACCTGTAGATATCTTCAAAAAGAACCGCATAAACCAATAGGTCATCGTGTACATTTATTTGTCATCGTCTAAAATGTCATCAGCTTTTGATTTCAATTTTTTGAGAATATGAACGAAACAATTACCATTTTTGAAAGTCTGGTTATAGTCTTTACATAATTTAAGTATGCATCTCCACTAATAAAAGAAACAATAGATTATTCATTTATGTCGAAATCAACAATAATTGTCCAGACAACCAGCCCTAGTTCAACGCCCTTTTTCAGCAACGTTTTCCTCCTTTAAGAACGCGTGCCGATTTATAACTAGTTGCAGACAGAAACTGTTTAATTTTATTTGGCATCATTACCTGTCAAACTTCGGTGACAGTTAGAAAATTTGAAATTCAATCCGGTGTTTCAAGATGGAACAGGAATTGAGACTACATATATTTTGATAGATCACTGAACATGGAGAAACAAGTGAACGCTATACCCAAATCCTGTTACTGCCAGATCAGGAACATCGGTTGTATTCGGCAGTTTTTAAGTGCAGATGCATGCAGGATTTTAGTGCATTCACTTGTTACCTTTCGGTTGGATTATGGTAACGCCCTGCTCTGTGGTATATCTGACAAGCTAACTAGTCGTCTGCAGAGGGTCCAGAACACTGCAGCACGACCAGTTACTCGTACTCGAAAGAGAGAGCACATCACACCTGTGCTTTATTCGTTGCACTGATTACCTGTACGATACAGGTCGCGGTACAAAATTCTGGTGTACACATACAAGGCATTGAATGGAACAGCTCATCAGTACCTACATGAGCTTGTTTACCTGTATCAGCCGTCACGATCACTGCGGTCGGAGTCAGAATATTTGTTGTGTGTCCAAAAATCTCGTATTCAATTATGTGCACATTGCTTGCTTAAATGTATAAAAGTGTTTGTAAGCCTTTTTTGTTTGTTTTCACAATTATAACCATTACTATTATCAATAATAATGTTGTAAAGCGCTTTAGAGTAAGTTTACAAATTATATAGGGCGCTATATAAATGCTGTATATTATTATTTTATTATTATTATATCGATATAACGACTATCTCAGTTACATCAAAGTATTACAATGATTTTCTTTTAATTCTATTTTTTTAACTAACATCTCTATACATTTACTTAGACTCATCGTCAAATATGTAATATGCCCTTTTTCTATATCAATTACCTCATGTTGTTCCTAACTTGTCCCAATCATTCTTTGTGTGCCCTATAACGGAGGCACGCAGAGAGTGTAATTCTTAAATATCCAGAGAAAACCAGCGTGGTCGAAATATCGATCCTTTTTTTACGGTCAAACGTGTAACACACTGACAGCTTCAAATGATATACATTAAACTCAAACCAATCACTCACTACCATATTGATGTACGATACAAATTTATTGAAATATCAATTTGAGCCCGGACACGTTCGGTCTATGATACCGTGGCCCATGTAACACATAAGTAGTCGGTAAAATTGGCGGTAAAATCTTACTTTGCATGCTTTATGACGTCATAATTAAGCCGATTCCAATGGGGGCCGGACGTACCCAAAGGCCTGTCCGAACTCAACCAATGGCGATCCGATCTTCCAACAGGGAAAATTAATAAATGTTCAAAAACGGACGTGCAGCCATACTTCCCCGAGCGAACATAAATAAAAATGGGCCGAACTTGCCCCGACCTCCCATATTATTATGTCGGTCTTACTTTCATTAGAGCTTATGTTTTATTGTTATTCCTCGACTAGCCAACCTTAAATAAAGTTCATCTTATCTCCTTCTGAAAGCAGTATTCTGAATCAGTAGATATAAGAGATCAACAATAGCTACGCTCTTTTAAGGCTTTGCCTTTTCATGGTATTGAAAGTATCTGTTGATACAATTAAAATGGTTTGTGTGATTACAGAACAGAACCAAACCAGTATATCACAAGAACACCTGGCTGTGATACATATACCACAGAGCTTTTGGAAAGTCTAAAGGAAAAAAAAACTGCGCCTACGAAGTGATGTTCTTTTTCTATTTCATTTTGATGCAGAAGTGATCGAAGCACGTAACGAAGGTTAAGACAAAATATCTGCAACTGCATCGCTAGTTTTTATACCCGTTGTAAGTTACCAGAATCAAAGTCTCATAAAGATCAGGCAAGAAGTTTCCATGGCAAAAGAAAAATCAAAATTGTTAAAATTGCATGGATTACAAATCCGTGTGAAGACGGGGATGTGATGAAGTAAAAGAGCTAGTTTTGTAATTGATTTCAAGTTCAGGAGGGTATATACGACCGATGTTGACAATACATTTATCATTGAAATTTATTAAAAGACAACTCATTGTCGATATCTCTGAATGTGAAATTCAAGGACTTATCTAGTTTTTGTGTTACCAGTCCTGATAAGCTCATCCATAAATTCAGCTTCAATTGAAAATGAAAACAAAACGGCGGAAAGAAGGGCACAGTTGCTTCCTTGGAATGTTTACAGTCTGTTGGAAAAGCAGACCACAGAACTCAACACAGATATTGTCAACTAGGAACCAAGCCGTCCTCGAAACTTCATCCTCAGTGTATTTCACAAAACATGCTCCGGAATAACTTACAACCATATATTATATCACCGTTTATTACAAAACAAAAGGTATCAACTATGTCTCTAAGGGCAAAGTCAAGGTAAGTGTAACAAACAATTAAATCAATCGCTCAAAATAAAAAAGCCTATCGTTTGGACATTTCACGTGGAGATAAAATGAAATAAAATAATAATAATAATAATAATAACAATAACATACAACATTTGATACAGCGCCCTATCTCGCTAACTGAAGCCACTATAAAGCGCTTACATTACATAGATATACAATTAATACAATTAGCATATACATTAATCAATATATTTTGTTTATGTGATATGTAAATGTGCAATAGGGATTTAATAAAATTCTAATGTCAAGATCACTGTTAATAAAAGAGGTTTGAGAAGTGTTTAATGTCACTGTCAAGGTCAATATTAAAAATGATGGACTGGGGATACATTCTTTATCTCGGAATTTAAAAGAATTATATTTTTAAAATGTTACATCATGATCAGTTGTGATATGTAGATGCCATATCAATTGATTCGTTAGCCCCATGTAATTCTGTTGAAAAACTTATGATTAGTCACGTTTAGTTCAAATAATTACAAAATAAACAAAAATTAGAAAGACATGAAAGAAAGAAAAGAACGTCCTTCAAGGTGACCTTACGGTAGATATATCGTCGTCTGAATTAGCCGTTAAGGCAAAAACGTCATTTATGCGTCGCGTTATGCAAATTTCGCAATGTAAGGTCCAAAAGATATTAACTTTGTCTAGATTAAGTATTCAGGTTAATAAAATCATCAAAAATAAGTCTTTAGGAGGATACCCTCGTCTAAATAAGCCATAGTGTAAGTAACGTCGTTAAAATTCGCAGTCAATAGATGACATACTCTGAAGTTAGTCAAAAAGTCAATTATGTCGTTAAAATGCTCCTATTTTCCTCGGGTTTGCCTCAAAGACCTTGAACAGACAGTGTTTGGTAAAATAATTAACTGTAGACTCAAGACTTCTAGAGTCTTGACGTCGCCATTTTGGAAGATGTGACACATGACGTCATATTACCGCAATATTGACCGCCATTCGGAGGGAGGCGAAACCCTGTCTTTCCGAAAGTTGGCTATATAAAAAAATCAATTCCAAACGTCACAAAACGGCCGTTTTATCTACCTCGCATTGATATTTTGACCCTGATAATACGGCATATATATAAACAGTGGCATAGCATACATGTATGCTTGTATTCTCAAGCTCAATAAAATTTTCAAAATCGTTTTTTTCAATAATATATTTTCATTAACACATATATCTGTGATTAATGTGGACCGTCCGTATCAGTCATAAAAAGGAAAAAATACAAAACAAAATCTTAAAAAATTTCATCTAATAAAATAGTGTTGTTTTGTCTATACACATGGAAAAATCTCGAAACTTTATGTAGAATTCTTAATAAACACCTAGTGTAGTACAAAATTTTATATTATACATAAAAAAATCGAGTTTTGCTTGTTAATAATCAGACTAAAAGGATTTCCCAGAATACGAGAGATTGCTTCTATGGCCTAGTAGATTTTCCCCCATGTATGGGAGGGGGATTTCACCCTCACACATCCCCCCTACTCCGGCGCTACGCTCCTCGGACGCTCGACCCCCTTTAAGATCACACTCTCAAAAATGATTTACAATGCCACTGATAACGTAATGTTTGCCATTACCAGGTGATACAGTAGTATGTACGTTAAGTGTAGATATACTTACTTTCTTGTTTTATAATATCAATATAGACTATGATCTAATATCGATTTAAGTATATTTTTATATTTCAAAGCCAGCGCACCAGTTATGTTTGTAATGCTATCGTTCGCACAACACACATGACATTGCTACATTTGTGCACATGTGTATACATTTGTGCACCGTTGATATGTGATATAGGTACGTTCAAATCCAATGGGACGTTACCCGGTATAGTCTTTAGAAACATTAAGCTCCGCGGCGTTCGGTAGGCTCGTGAACTGCTGTATCATGATATGCACACTGACAGAACGGGGTTACCTGTTGATTCGTTTTATAATACTGGAAAGAAAGAAAATCAATAACTTTGAGCCTAAACTTCGCAAATATTAGGATAGAGCTGAACGGTGATAATGTGTTGATTAGAGAATATCGAATTTATTTAAGCCTTACGACTTATCTGCGTAAAAATGTATACATTGGAACAAACTGTCATATAGCTGATCGATGCGTATTTGCCACTATCGAATCCTTCCTAAAATCATACAATTCCTTTATATTCTGTGTATTAAGTAGTTGAATAAACTTATATGCACCTGGATTTTTTCTTTGATAACATTTCAAATATCTCTGTCTTAAACCGGTGCATCTTGTGCCAACCTAAACAAAACAAAACTCGTCTCGACTTCTATATCATTAGTATTATACTTTGCAATAATCTGTTAGTTCTATAAATGCCATCATAACAATGCCAACTTTCAATGTTTTATCTTTGAGCTGACAGTAGATGTCGAGGAATTTCTTTCAGATAACCGGTATTAACTGATTTTATTAACTAGGCTTGTAAAAAAAGGGAAATATTTAATTTTTGTTAAAGCTTACCCTAACATACATATAGTTACTTCCCAACGCCTGGATATATGTATGCAACAATCGTCTATCTTAACAAACAAGGAGGCGGGTATAACGGGAGGTGGGTGTAATGGGAGGCGGAGTCATGTATGGTTCATGTGTATTAGTCATGTTAAATGTACTGCAAAAGGTTTATATACAGTCTCGGAGCAAGTACTGCGTTGTGGCACCCTTAATGCATATATCATCAAACTAAAGGCTTGCGGTACCCAAAATTCAGATACGATTAAACTATTGCACAATGGTTGAAACATATTCCTCTCGACTCAAGAAGTGCCTAATAGTTCCTTTAAGTAAGTAGTTAGGAAAGTACGGAGCTGTTATGCAATTTATTTTTTCATGTAAAACATGTACAATGTATGTAGTAATTAAGTAGATATGGCCCTGCGTTGATGGTAAACCAGTAACGAGTCAAACACTTCATTGTGATGGTGGTAAATCAGTGACAAATCATGAATTGTTTTGTTGTGGCCATTAATTATAAAATCATTAACCTATGTAGAAAGATATTGAAAGACAATATTATCATTACTGTCTTCTCCTTTTGCACATTAACGCTTACATTTGTGTGATTATCCTTACACTATATATTAGTTTTGGTTCAGGACGTCACCTGGCGCAAACAGACTTTCTTTCTTTTGAGAAGAAAATACTTTTCAAAAAGGGAAAACCATTTTCAAGTCGTTCTCAGTCATTCCTCTTCTCGAGTATTCTTAAACGGCAAACCCATGATAAGAATATCATGCCACTGGTAGGTTCAGTGTACCTTCATTTACTGTGCACTATAAAGAAAGTCGCGATAGTTTGCTTTATCATGCACTTCACTTATTGTAGACTCATTGCCACCCTGACTTACACAAAGCCAACATCAGCTGGTAATTACCAATAACCAAAATAAATGTAGCTCAAAACATTGAATCATAATCACTATCCAAAACGATAGGATGGTCAGTGTTTATGATATCTCGGAACCACAGCTCATTTGCTGATATCTAAAAGACCCGTAACACATAATTTGTTATGTTGCAATAGGTATAAGTTGTCGGTGATGTTCGGGTCCTCGTCTAAAATGATGAGCAAGTTTACCAATATTTTTAGAGTACAGATATTCTTAAACGGCAAACCTTTACAGTGACGGAAGCGATGCCCAAGGACTTTCAGCAATTTGTGTACATTATGGCTAGGTATGTAATGTGCAAATAATGGAATTCGTACAAATTTCATTATTTTGTGTTTTTATTGTACGACTCAACATATATATAGACTAACAGCTATCCATTTATGGTGTACGTAAACTCTTACCATCATTTTTTTATAGTAGTTTTAGGAGAAATTTCTTTTTTTTATCTACAAGATAAGTCACATCTGTCCTGCTTAAGGGCATTCTGCCCGATTGTGTGTGAAACCTTATGCTTTAGATACCCGAATTTGAAACACAGCAAGATGATACCAAAGTGTCAACAAACCCAAAGTTCTAATAAAAAAAAGCGATACAACTAGGGCAAAATATGAACTAAGGAAAGCTTTATATGGCGGCCATCGACAAAGTACAAGGATAATAAGACCAGGTGTTCTGGAAGTGTAAGCGTTTCCTGCATTATTGGTGTCCATTTATTTCAATATACTAGACTTCTTTCTCTATAGACATTGTTTCTTGATTAAAAAGAACAGAAGCAGATATTCCACAGGTAAACCTACTAAACCTTGTATGGTGTGGTGTCGTCATTGTTACACAATGAATGGATTTTCATGTAACAAGGGTCGTGTGCATCTTATATATCGAAATTTCAGTTTTCATGTTCGCGTTTATAAATACATCACAGGTTACCGGATACAGAATATATGACACGACACACTGCAGGTCAACCAAGACAGATGACATCACATACAAAAAACTACTGAAAAGACTACATACTATGTAACTAAAGCTTTCCGTTCTTCCTGTTTGTAGTGTTACGCAATAACCCTGTGATAATATTTTGGCGTTTATCTTCTGCCTTTTATTTATAAATACTACACAAATGAACGACGACATATACTAGTTTTGTTAAATGGATTCCCGTCCTTATTTCTTGCCTCATGATGTGACAGACAATATCATAATTCGCAAAACGACAGTCACCAAACACATTGATAACATGTATCCTTATAGCAGTTTATGATATATGAATTGAAAGCAGATGCATGATCATCTGTTTAACTCGTTAACTGGTATAAAGAATTGTGACACATACTACGGATTGATTTATAGCTTTTCTCGTTACATTACAATTATATATTTTGTGAATATTTATTTAAATGATTAATACGATAACAGGAAATATGGGTCCTTACAGATAACAATATACTAGACGCGTTGCGTAACGTTTCTATATACTCAGTCGTTTGTTTTGTATATTGATTGATTGGATTCGTGACAAAATGCCAATATAGGAGGGAAGATCAATAGGTTTTTTTAACATTCCTATACAGGTCAAATTTGGAATACAAGGTAATAAAGCTGTCAATGAGAAGATTGCGAAACATGATACAAACGTTTCAAAGTTTGACAAATGTATAGCTATCGATATATTATCGATTTAAAAAAAACTTTTTGTGAGTGCTTCACTGTGATATTTTTTATAATCCCATACACACCATTTGATTGAACGTTCTATCATGCTTAGCTACAGACCAACGTGGATTGCTGGCATGTGACAAAATTACGTGTAACCTACTTAACGACAATAGAATCTGGCAGCGGGCCCGGATGAGCAATATCAGTACATTTGTAGTTTCGAATATCTAGTGATAGTATCTCGTTAACCTGCAGTTGTTGTGTTCGTTTATACATAATCAGTACAGTTGTCATTGTTATAGCAAGATACTTCATAACTTTAAAATTCGACATCGTCGGAAAATGTTGCTGTAAAAAGAAACAAAAAAGTATCTAACATATCATGATATTTAAAATATTTATAACCAAGATCAGTGACGATGATAATTATGTTGTTTGTATCAGTAGTAATTAAACAACAAGGGAATACCGAAGTGTCAACAAAACCAAGGTTCGAACTCTAAAGCGATAAAACTAGGACACAATGAATACAGAAAACTTTAACATGGAGACAATTGAAATAGAAAAAGGATAATTAGACGACCGTCATTAATCACATGAAAACCACATGAAAATCACAAGTAATTATTAAATGATGACTTATCATATGGAGAACTTCGTCGGTGACAAAAAAAATACACGGCACAACAATGAGCATTATCAAGAATATTGACTTTCGTACCAAACAGAGAAGTGTATTTCCCTATAAAATCGTGATGGTGGCCAAAACGTTTGTCGTTTTTTTTCTTTACCAACCTGCATCATTGGTAATTCTGTCTTGTAGCAGTCGACTGCTATTAAGGAAGGCATGTTATTCAGCACAATTTTACAAACACCGAATCAACTGCGACCTGTTAAGGCTGTAGGTTGGGGAAGTAAAGATGTTACTATCAAGAAAGAGAACAGATAAAAACTTATTAGCTTCTTGTAAATACCAAATAAACCGTGTACGATAATCATAAAATAGATTTTTCCTGGTATTTTATGAGGTTTCATTTAAGAGATCTAGCAAACTGCTTAAATGCTAAACAATTATTATGTTGATCCAGAGAGCTTCTTAAAGTAAACAGTTATATGTACCATATGACTATTTCATCCATTTATGATTCATTGCTGGTACTAAAAGGCAACAGAATGGAAAACTATAACATATTCCAAAACATAAATGATGTCGAAAATAGTGACATGGGGAAATGCGCATATAAAACCCTTGATGAAGGTTCACAAAAATGTCTGGCTACAATAGATAACTTATTCTAAGAGTGGGAATTTAAGTGGCCCTTGCCCTAACAATATCAGGTAAACCATGGCCTAGCGAATTCTACTTACAAGACCACGGTACGTAGATTTCCGTTAAAAGATAATCGAGTTACAATTCAAAGCTATAATAAAAATTACGAGGTGAACATAGGTACATGCAATGTCACAGGAGACACATTCCACGTCGGCCTGATAACAGTAAATTACACAGTAAACACGAAACCACATAGTACGGAATACTTATAAACTCCCACGGATAGAGTAGTTATTGTTGGTTCAATGACCAGTCGTTTATATGTGTCGCCCTTCCTGTAAAAAAAATAGACCAGCAGTTACACGCACATCTAAAATTCAAATGTACTATTACATTTTTTATGTTATTTTTTTTTTTTTTTTTTCGTAGTCCGGAAAAGTGATTAAATGATGTGTGGTTGAATTGAAAAATACATTAAATTTAAATGTATAATCGACAGCCGACAATCAGTACGTATCCGGAACCTAGGGTACGTGGTGCCGATTTTATTAGTAGTAATTTTAAAGTAGTCAACATCGTAAATATTGCTGCAAATACATGGTTTATCTGTTATAGAAATAATAGTCTCTGTTAATTGTTATACACCTAGTTGCCAAGTCTATCTGTTATATTAATGATACACCCAGTTTATCTGTTGTATACAAGTAGTCTGATTTTTTTTATCTATTTTATCCGTTTATAAGGCTACCTGTTATATAAGAACTATACATGGTTATCGGTTATAAAAGTATTTTATCACTTAATAATATTGAAACCAATTTTAATGATATAAAGAAGTTTAATAGAGTTATATATTAAGCAGAAATCAAAACAAACCATATATTTCATTTAGAACTCACTCGTGTCACTACAGTTCAAAAGAATGAAATTCATATCGGAAGTATTCCAAAAACCTATTGAATGGAGAGAGATACAGTACAAATAAAACCCTTTTTGTTCAAATTAACAATGTTTGGCTTCAAAAGATATTTATTCTTATACTTTAAAGGGTTGCGCGAGCCTTAAGTGCTAGTAGTAACTTAAAAGTTAAAAGATCGTAAATGATAGACACATACTCGATCAATAAGTAAAGGGAGGGATTTGGTTGTGTCCGAAATTCGCATAAACGTACCACGCTCGGGTCTGTCTATTAATTGAAAGACACGTGGTATATTTTTAAAAACGTGATTGACACCCTGGTATTCTCGTCATATATATATATATATATATATATATATATACTTAATCGCACAATTTCTTTGTGGTGTGATACATCAACCACTCGGTCTCCTCGTTTATATAAAGCCTGTGTTCTCTCCTTTTCGCTTATATAGAATCGTTACAACTCATTTCGCGCCGTTAAAGCTATGATATTCATATTCGGTTAAGAATTAAATTGACAATTCTAGTGATTGTCAACATATGAAATGTTTTTTAATGACTTAATTCGTTGATGGATAAATCGTTAAGGGAGTAATCTAGCTGTTGAAGCACCTATTTAAACGAAGAAAATTGTATTGGAAAGGCAGATTTCGCTATTTTCATCTCATGCTTTAGTTGACTTTGTGAACCTGTTATTTACGTGATTGTCAGACGCGGACATATAAGTCATCGTTTGTAATGGAAACATATCAAAGGAATGAAATATCGGTAAGTTTATGAACCGGCCAATATCACATTATTTTACATTGATATTGGCTGAATCGGTTAACCGTAAGTATTAATCACAGTTACATGTGTATATGTTGATATTTGCACCGGAAGTATATGTTTTAACAGGACAGGATATCATATTGCCTTCAGGTTGAGTTACTTCAAATATGTCTGGATACATATTTACTCTCAAACATTTCGGTATGCGTAAATGTAAAATGTGGTCAGCATAAATGGTCATTGCTCGCGTTGTTCTAATCTGGTCTTTTTGCAACCTTATAGCTCCAATTTTTTGTTCTTTTTTCAAAAACAAATTGAAAGGCTTAATGCCATGTATATTTTGTAGTCTAGTTCAAAAGCTGAATATGGTAATTATGGCATGACGTCATTTTCATGTTGATCATGTGATAGGGCTGACTTTTTCTAGAATATCATGGAAGACTATTGACTATTTTGAAAAGAAATAACTATTCAAGTAAAATGCAATGAATGATCCAATTGGCAGTTGAATATTATTTTTTCACGAGCTTACAATCGTCATGTTCAATTAATTTCAACGTAAACTCAGTTGAAAAGACACTTGTATAGACTGTGGGTAATCTAAAACTGTAGGTCATGTCCGCCATTTTTTGTTTTGCCTGCTTCATGGCCTTTTTGCAATGCGAGAATTTATACGAAATCATAAAAAGAGGTAAAACAATTCTCTAAGCTACATGTGTAGGTATAAACAATTCACATTATGCTTGAAAACGATGACACATTGGTGATTGAATGACATTTTTGATATGAGTAAATAGTTACTGGCGAAACAGCCTTGGAGTCCAGCTAGTAATTTGGACATGACTAACTGAGACATAAATATCCGGTTAAACGTACGTAATATATAACATAGTAATCCACGAAAACCACGGTCCACGTATTGCATGAACATGATGATAAATTGAGGATGGAATGGAACTTATAAGTTTTAGCATATACTCACGTTGCCATAGCCCTTTGTATGTTAACTGCACATTTACAAATGTATAATAATCGGTTTAAAGGTCACGAAAACATGAAGAATCTTCCGGAATCGTCAATGGTATTAACGAGTTATCATGATGGATTTAAGTTGTTTTGTCATTTTCAAACGAATGTAAGTATCATAGAAATATCAAAGCAAATTCCATTGTTAAATATCCAATAAGAAAATATCAACCTTTTCGTGATAATTGCTACCATCCCAGGATGGTAGCTTTATAATTGGTCGTTGTACCAGCCATATTGAGAGGTTTCCACATGGATATAAATAATCTGTCTACTTTGATTGGCTCGCTAACATACTTTACACGCAGTGATTGGTTACCTGCTGTCTGTGATGTCACCATTCGTAGAGGTAAAAGTGGGGAAATTAATTGCAAACAAAATATGAAGGATAAAGTCAGAGAGATCCGCATATTCATACAGGATTGTTGGACATTGTTCTGCTATTCCAGGCACGGCGGCGCTGTTGTTATGTTATGGTAGGAAATTGACAAAAACAGAGAGCTCCGAATTAGCGTATGTGTGCCAATTTAGGGTCATACTAATAGTAGAACCAGACAGAAAACCAGGACCAAGTGATTTAATGTCATTGGAGTGTATTGATAAACGGAAACAGGAAGTACATCCCTAGTTGAAAATCCAATGTAAGGAGACAGTATCACAATTTCCGCAAATTCTAATGTTTAATATTAAACTGATGAATATTGTATGTTTATTATTGACAGAACAGTGTGTTCTCTCAATATTATAGTATTTCAAAGCAATCCAGGCATTAATTCAGGTTTTTTTTATCAATGAGTCACATGTGTCCATTTTTCTGTACTTCAGGAACCCGGCTACCTATTTCACTACTGTGAAGTTTTTCAAGAACGATATAACTCTTAACTGCAGTTACTATGTGTATATGGTTTTATTATAAAATGTCAATTTTTATATCGTGTATAGAGAATTAATTTCAGCATTTATTAAATTGATATACATTAATGCAATACTAATATATGTCAGTATCATTTTTCTTGACATTATTTTGTAAAAGTATTGTGTCTTTCATTTATTTTTCAAAATTCACTCCTTTTTACATAAATTTCCATTTAAAATCCTTAAAATTCTGACGACGTATATTTTTTTTGTGAGAAAATTTTCTTTACTTTAAAGCAATATAACTACAAAATTTGAAGAAATTCTACTGAGAAATGGTGACACAGTCCTATTACCTTAATGTGTTTCTTTCATGTTTTAAAATGCAACTTCCTTAATGAATTGATTTGACATGAATAAAAATGTATTTTAGCACAAGTTTATATAAAAAAAAATATACATTGCATTATGATGATTTAAAACAGAAATCCAAAACATACCAAACATACCGATCTTGACATTACCAGTCCTGGTTTTAGTAAAAAAAAAAGCAAGCAAAATCACAAAAGCCGTAATAACAAGTAAAAACAGTATTTGAAACATATTTTTTTTTATTTTATTTATACATTTAGTATGGTGTTCTTGTATTTCCTACATGAAATAACAATTTAAAATGAGCTTTAAATTGATTTAATAATACTTGAAATAAATATTTGGTCCTGGTTTAATATATTTGGTTATATTTTATAACCCAAAAAATTTAACTTGCACAATAACTTTAACAAATTAAAAAGAAAACATGCTGGTCCTGACAATCCGGTTCTGGTACTAGTGTGACTTGCTATCTTACGTTGTAATTGTCATTGATTCTTATACTTTAAGTAATACTAGTCATTTGTTGCATGCTATTCATGTTATCTTTTTCGCATTGGATATTGAGGCCCCTGCTAAAGGCAATTACCCTAAATCACATGTATATAATATGTAACATGGTTTGTACAGGCCTTGAACATGCTTGTCCCTGATCAACTAAGGAATAATCCTGCAGTTATGCGACGTAACCTTGTTCACATCATGCGTATGAGAGAAACTCCACAGTACCACCTGACCAACAGGTTAACAGTTGTCCGCTCGTGGACGCACTGACCACCAAATTATATATATTTTAAATAAATTCTCAGCATAACTTCTCGAGCTTCTACATACCCATCTATCTCTTACGTTACTATAACTGCTTACTAATGAATACTGCTGTTGGCAGCCCTCTTGCCTTTTTGGAAAGCTAATACTTGTTTATCTTTAGACTTGCTCCTATATGGCGATCCTAAATTCAGCAATGATGAAAAAACCTCAATTGGAAAATCTGTTCAAAATTATATTAGCAAATGCAACCGGTTTGGCTGAATATGATCATCTTTCTCTCTCCATCACTCTTTTTTCTCCGACTCTACCTGTGTTACTATCCTTAATTTCGTTTCTCTCTTCGTCTTTTTTCCTCTCTATTCTATTTTTCTATATAAAAACATAATCCATATATATTGCGTAAATTACCTTATACAATTATTGTTTATATTCATGTATCTGGAGAAAAGGACTGTGATAAGTTGCGAAAACGTGTGTCCAATTCATTTGTAAATATTTAGTTGCAATAAAATATGTTTAAATCAACGAAGGATGGAGTTACATCCATATCATTGAGGAAGTACAAGAAGAGGGGACAAGCTGTTCATATGAAAAGATAAAACATTGTTTTCTTGTTGATTACTAATGGGTGTATTTCATTCATGAATACATTTTGTATTTCAATTATTAGATCTAGTACAACAGTTAAACTTATTAATTCATTTGGCAATTGTTTGTCGTACATTTAAGCTAGTGTATCAATTAACATATAAACAGTGCATTTTGAAATCCACAAAAGATGTTGAAACTGTCTTCGTTTTTTTAAAGTGAACATGTAGATCATGACCCGACGTTACACAAATATAAATGTAAACCAAATCATGTATCTTATTAAGACATGAACAGGAGCTCATGCATGACATATATACACAAAAGGTGCATGAAGCTAAATATGATATCATAAAAAGGTGAAAACATGAAAACATACTCAAATTTTACTTTCGTGTTTTTTTCAAATATTGATATAGCTTTTTTCCTTTTGTATGGAACTTAAATAATTCAAGTGATAGGATGAATAAATTAATGAATTCTAGGCAATCACCATATTTGATTAATTTCTTGATTCAACAAAACATTCTGTTCTGTTCTTAATATCAAAAACAGCATGTCAAATTCTCATTTCAAATATATTATGATTTCTTTGTTGTTTCAATACAACAGATGAGATACCAATTGAAACGGCTTTTAGCTTAATCACTGTTTAATGTCAGTCAACATACACGGTAAAAACTTGATCAATTAACTCATTTATATTAGTGAATTGTATAGGAAACTAATATCCCCGTTATATGATTGACGTACAAATCTACTTAGATAAGTTCAATGGAAAATAAGTTGTCCAAGCTCCTACACTAATACACGTTCGTACATGTACAGTTGTGATAAGACCTACACGACAAGTCATATTGTAATTAATCAAAATCGAAGAGGAACAATGCAAATCAAACTGATTTCAATCTTTATGTTTTAGTTACACTACATACAGCACGATGATGGAAAGCAACCAATGAAAGTAATAATTATTCATTAAAACCATAAATAAATTTGCATAAATTCCGTTGTATTGAGTACTTTATTCTGAATTATATTATATAAGAAAAAAATCCTAAAAAAAGTTTTGTTTTTTTTATGGAAAAAACATGTAACTTCAGATACACCTATATGTATATATATACATTGTGTATGTTAAGACCAGTTATTACATATAAGATATTGTAAATTACTGATTTTGTCAGGGTTGTAAACACCTTTAAAAACGTAAAAATAACAAGAACATGTGTTTTAAAAAAAAAATTAATTTATGATGTCCGTTTTGAGGACGGTTTTCCCCTCTTTATTACTGAAATAAATAAAAGGGTGATATCCTGCAGTTTTTGACGCTAATATCTTCTTTTTTTCATAATCTCCATCCTTTCGTGATTTGTATAATTCTGGTGACAATGCCGAATTAACAATAGCAACAGGCAGCGATGTAATGCCACATCCATTCATATGAACTATAATGCCATAATAGCACCAGGTACTACAAAATAAAATTGTGAAAATTATATGGTCATTTTAGGAAATGCTCTTTTTAACGATACTACGAGAATCACACATGGTGGCGGGTCAAACTGGTGCTGATGTTGAACGCGTGGAAGCCATACAAAATTCCGGACAGTGTCCAGTGGAGAAGGTGGAATGGAACCTGGAAATGATGTGTCATGGAACAAATAATATATACCTTCGAATTTATTCGTATGACGTGATGTTAGGCCTTAAAGAATTAGCATTTCTTCGATAGCAGGCTGATAAAGTTACAGAGGCGTGGCACAGAGCCCGAACCCCATGATCCGTATATAAGTGTAATATTAGCCGATACATTATATACGGACTTTGGGGTCAGGGCTCTGTGCCAAGCACTTGTGCATTTAATTAAAATATTTATCACACTACGCCTTCTAAACCCGATGACATACATATACATTGTTTTCTACACGAGTGTACGTCTCTAATACAGTTGTACAGGTGCCATGATTTTCCTGTGGAAAAGAAAAGTTGGAGAGCTATTCTATATTTGTTATTCAAAATAACGAATATTTTTTCTTTCTGGTAGTAGAGCATACCGTTTTTAAGTTATACATGTAAGTCATTCTCGTTATTTTGATTAATGCATAACGAATAAATCTCAAAATTAATTCTGCTTTTACACCTTTTTGCATTATTTTTTATCACCAAAGTGATATACTCAGTAATATAATTAAGATCTTACATTTCCGTCTTTATGTGACATTGGCCGTTACGAGGACGTTAGACTCCAAACAAACCAAGGTTAATAAATATTTGTTCAAAATCTTGAAATTCTATCATCTGACTTTGCTCCTATAACAAGTCTTCACATGACTCTGTCATAAAGCATCTTACCTTGTTTATCACATCTGCATCACGTATATATAATAGGTCTCTTTGAAAGTGTTTGTCTCCGCTGTTTGATGTAATTTTGTACACAAATTATGAAAATTGAAAACGAAATCTAGAGTTCTTAATTGTTCTCCATCATATTATCTACAGACATAAAAAATAAATAAGAAAATATAAAAAAACAGGCAACAATAATTGATACAGGAAATTGTTTATGACTGTATATGTACCGGGAACGACAGTGACCTGAGACGTTGGGACATTCCGTGCTCCTATAACAAGGCTTTAAATGACCCTGTCATCAAACATCATCACCCGCAGTATACTCCAATTAAGAAGGTTATAGCGAACGAAACGCTATCATTTTTGTCTGTATTCTTCAACTGAGGATTTGGAACATGACTATATAACTTCAGCTGATGTAAAGACATATGAGCATATTACCTAAGATCGTACGGATACATCATCAGATATATTAGTTCTAGTTCTAGTAACCGTGTCCCATTATACAATGGGAAACAACTATAAATAAAGATTTTACAAGGCATCGGCTATCTAAATAGTGACATTATGTCAAAACATGTGATAGGTTACTGTATTACCTCACTTGGATCATTATTCACTTACTGAGCCGTATACGGTAATTAATTGTAAACTCGCGTTTACTGAACTTATGATCGTAACAATGATGCTTGTATATAACTATGCTATGTATCTCCTACATAGAGGCGACAAAAACATCTTTCTTGTCGTTCGATTTGTCTGCTTCTAAATAAAATTATAATTTCCATTATGTCTTCCATCTTCTAATAAATATGAGTGTTTAAAGACAGAAATGGCATGGGAAAGGTATCCTATTTAACCAAAATGTGTTTGTCTTTTAAGTAATTTGGATCAGGCATAAAACGTATTTTCAAACTTTACATGAAATAGACAGCAACCCTGAAGTCAATACAGCAACACAGGATTATGTCAACAACATATGAACCAAGGATAGAAACTTTCTTTTACAGATGACTGACAGGTGTGCTAGTTCTTGTTACATATATACGCGCTGCTAAGGTCAGAAAAAGCACACGCACGTGAATCACTTTACTTCTAACAAAAATAAATACAAAATTCAGATAGAAAATATTTACATTCACGAAACTATGTCTACTGACCGTGTGCAAGGCTGTGATCCAGGTTGATGTCAATCAATATTCGTACCTAATTTAGCCAAATAGGGCCTGGAATTTAAAAACATCGGGGCTTGAAAGCAAACATCTACTATTTTTCGTTCTCGCTCTGTCGCTATCTTAAAGTGTCTTTTCTATAACGGATACACAACAATGAAACATACACATATGTGTCAACATACGTCAGCCATCACAATCTTTTTAAACACGGTTTTACTTTATTTTTCTTGATATAGATAGAAGTAAGCACATGCAAATTTGATATTAACCGGTTTTCACACATTTTTTCACTCATGCTGTTGATTATGTTGTTGTGAATGTATGCAATGATGCACGAAAATGCATAAGACTTCACTACTCCTGTCGAACTTTGTTTTAAATGATAACGGGATAAGGGAGAAAACTCGTATGTTTTATTCAATGCACGCATTAAATATTGAAATCCTATTCGTCTTCTCTATACTACGTCAGAAAACAACAAATACATCTGTACGTTTGCCTGACTAGCCTGTCGCGTGCAGCAGACAGAGTTTAATGAGTGTAGCACAACATAAGTATATTACAATCAACCATACTACCTTAGCACAATATACTTACATCCTTTCCTCCCGTTCTCATTCTCATACCTTATACAATCCTATCCGTATATCAGTTATCAAAACAGTTCTCTGAAAAGAACCCAAGCGAGCCACACAATATGAAGCCTTCTGGGACTACAGGGGGTGCATCAGACCTGAATGCTTAGGCTTCAAAACTTCTGGGATTCTACATAAAACTGTACTGCTTCTCCACTGCCATACGGGAACACAACAAAAACTGATCTAAACCTAATCGAAAAATAAAACATTTTTAAATCCTGTGCGTGAAAAATATTCCAAGGATAAAAACTATAGCGTGTTTCTGCGACCGACGCGCTAGAAAAGTGGCTCACCTACCCCCGTGCCACCGCACCCCTACGACAATGCACGTGCCAACACTCTGATTGTCTGACCAGATCTTCCTGAGTACATCCGTTATTTCATCCCTAACTTATACGTACCCACAAGACAAATACTTCCCATTATTACATCGAAACGCGGGAATATTTTAATAATAATTGTGATATTTATTTATTTATTGATTCGTTTAAATTTTTTGTACAATTTTAAGCATAAAATTGTTTCACATCAAATTATTTTCTGTAGAACAAATAACTGTAAGTTCGCGGATCTCCCTTAAACGAGGAGAAATCAAATTAGTAATAAAACAAAACACGGAGCATACAACAATACAACAATAAACATTTTAATAAAACCTATTGCCCTCCTCGTTCATGTCCTTAAATACATCCAATAGCCAATATGATAATAAATAATACACCCTAAGTTGAACACAAGTATATCTAGGTTAGTACAATTTGTTTTTTGTATGTTACCAGTGCACAAAAAACTACTTCTCTAGATTTCTACTCCGAAGGACAGTGTTAGATGGGTGTTATGCACCTTCTTTGTCAACACTACGACTAGGTTACTCTACCTTAAAACACATTCAGTTGTTTAATAAGCTTACAGCACTTTCAACCTTCTCAATCACTCTACATATCCTCCTCCTCTTGATTTCCCTAGATGGTTACCTAAAAGATATTTTCTATACCTTTTTTTTTATCTCAATGTATAACTACACCGAAACGCAAACGCAGACGGGTCTACAACCGTTCTCTATGTCCACCTTTCAGCTACATCTCAATATTACTCCTATGTCCCATTTTCTCTCTTTTCTCCTCACATTGTATCATGTATAGCCTCTACCATGTTAAGGTTGAACCAAATCTTCTCATGTAAATATGTCGGGTCCCTGGCATCACACAGGGCTTGCTTCCTTCAAATAAACCATGTATTCTATCAGGTATGGTACCAATCGGCTCGCCGTGGGATACCAGTTGTCGGATATATTCCTGGGCGATGTAGAGCCGGGTAATCGCAGCTATATGAACAATGCTGTCCTGCAAATAACGAAGGGACATAACTCATCTTATCATAATGCACTTTTGCACTACCTCTCTGACACTAACGGTGATACTGAAATATTTGGAACAGTATGAAACAGTTAAATTTCAGACTTTAGTGACTGTATATACATGTAACTATTAATCTGTGAATCAGTTTGTTAACATATCTGCATTTGTGGGAACTGAATTATACTTTTATTCCATTACTTTATCACGGTAGACAAAAATCACATAAATCAACTCTGCCTCCCTCCTTCTGGACTGAATAAAGACATTCCTCATTCCTCATGATTGTATAAAACCATACAATGCGTGAATTATGAAGTGTTATGATTGATACGCAGATGTGAGCTGGCATTCATCCAACACAACGATTTCAGCGGATTTGACGGTAGATATTCACATATTGTATTTAATGTTTAATACCATGTTTATCAAGTATAATTGATTCCATTGAATATGCAATCTTCAAATACGACATTGTGTCATCAATCTCATTTTATAAGCCGTATTCCATATTCATTAAAGTTGAACGATCACAACATGACCACTGAATGTTAGAAAATAGTAGATGACGCACATCTTGTTCCTTCAACCTCATTGGTTGGATCAAAACCCCGTGGAGATGGTTGATTTGTGATTCTGACTTTGTCTTACTATTTTTAGGAACAGCAGGTAAAGATTCAGTTTACAACGTCATTTCGATTGTAACGTTATACAGCTCTCCGCCAGATGCAGTATTTTTCCTCTGAAAATGTTCATACGTTCCATCATTTTTAATGATTTAAATATTATTTAACACCTTATATTACAATTAAGAACATTTCTTTCGGTGAAAAAGTGGTTATTTTGACCTGCACAATTGATATTGACTTTGACTGAGACGAAGTCAATATCACTTTCACAGGTTCATATTACCACTAACTCGCCTATTGAAAATCCATTGTAGATGAATACCAAACAGAGGCCAAAACGGTCTTCCTTAACTATGTTCATGCGCATTAGAGAGCACATGTTGATTTCTTTCTAAACGGTCAAAACATGCACATGCCCCATATATTTTTCATGTGTCCGCCCCATGTGCACAATACCAAAAGTTGGTAGATATGAAATAGCGTAAGCTCATTTTAAACAGGTAATCTTACATGGACGTAGGAAGCATCCCGGGTCCAGTGGTTGTGATACATGGTCACTGGGTTTCCTATTTGACGGATCCCTATCGTGTTCATGAGAACTGTGTTCATGGCGACAAGGTCCAACTCTAGTGCATACTGATTTTGATCTTTGGCATAATGTAGTAGCTCCAGGACACGTACCTCAGCGAACCAATAAAACTGTTAGAAAAGGAAAACATTAATACAAATACATATATGTTAATTTACAGATGCAAAAACACCCGAAGTCCTTGTCACTATTAAATATATAAAAAAATAACACAAAAAGATCCTTACTTATTCCTTAGTACTCTCACCTCTTTTAAAGGTCATCAGGGGATCAACCTGACGAACCTCTGAAGAGGTGAACGTTAAGCTAGGAAATAGCTAAGAAATTCTTTGTGTTCGATGTTGTTTGGAAAAAATGATAACCAATCATTCCTGTGTAATGAAGAAAGAGATATATCAGGCCTCAGGATAAGATTTTATCATCCAAGATTATCGTCCTAAATACAGATAAATCTACTCACAGTGTAACATCACAACTGGCAATAATAAACAAAGAAAGGAAATGTTAAGTTTACTTACGTGTCGCATTATAGTATTGTGTCTGTTCATGTCATCGTCAATATCCATCCTGGAAATAAATACAAATCGTCGTTAAAGTAATCGTGTGAGCAATATTAAGGATTTAATAATCAAAATTGAGTTAGTTGTTGAGCAATTTGGAGCAAAAGGATCTGCTTATGTTGTTTTAAAATGTACAGCTTCTTAAACTGTAGACTACTGTAAATAAATTATCTTAAACTTAATCAAATTTCTTTGCATAATCTTGTTTTTATATATTTAGTCTGAGCGTTTATCATAATGTATATGTGCTTGGAGGATATCTTGTCAAGATCGGTAATCCTCAACATCTTAGTGCAATGCATCCCTGGAATCCTATGGCAATGGTCTTTTCAACAAAACTCAAGAAAGCTATAACAGGAAATACAGAATGAGAAAGTGAGGTACGAAAACCAAAATACGCTGGCTACACTCATATGTAGGAATTAGATTCTGTATGGAATTGAATTCATGATCAACAGTTTCAAAATATTCGAGTCCAAAGAAGAACATTATTCTAGCTCTGCTTTAGTTCTGCTTTATAAAGGAGTCATTTTGTCTAGTTTAATGCGTACATTGTATATGTGTTGAACCAGAAGCGGCCAATTAAAACTGATTTCGGCACGAACTGACTAATTGGCACGAATTTAAGGATATGTCGGATAGAGTTAAGTACGAGAATGTTTGTGCAGCGGGTATGATTGGGTGACATTGAATCAATCTCGAGTGAAGTCTTAGTTAGAAGAGAGTTACTATATAAAACGTGTAAGGAGAAAAGACCGCGAAGGACAAATTCTGGTTAGTGGTACTTTTGTTTGACGAAAAGTGCAAGAAGAGTCGTTATTAATCGATAGACACTAAACTTACCAATGCACAGATAAGTGTTCTATTAACTTTGTCAACATTCTTACAAGTTTGATTGCTTGGAAAAGGAGATGCAATTGGAAAAGCGAAATGTTCTCACCGCAATCTGTTTGAGAATCATAACACAGACATTTTACACACGATATTATTCCGCTGTATGTTGCTGGACTACATAATTCGTCCGTTTCGTTCTGTGGTAATACTGATTTGTTCAATGAGAAAACTCATTTTCTAGTATCGTGTTAAGTTTAAATAAGTTATGAAAAAAATACTCTTGCATCTGATTTGATCAAAGCAGATCTAGTCTTAACAAAAATCAAATTAATGTTGCAATTAATGCTACAACTATTCTGATAGGTCAATACTCAGGTTGTTTCAGTTGTTGGAACGCACAAAGTTACACGATTTGCGGTGTGTGCACGATGTGTGCACGATGTGCGAACGATAAAATCCTGGACAAGTTTTGCTTGCAAACATTGGTGCACACGATGGATGAACGTTGTGGGATGACAATCGTGGTTGATGTAAATTGAGAAATGGCTTAACAATATCGATGGTAACGTGTTGAAACATACAAACTTGATTTTTAAGTATATTTCTATATTCTAGCAACATACATGTATATAAGCTGATCTTTCTATCTGTATTTTCTCTAATTTAGAAATGATGTTTTCGGTGTTTTTTACACGACCCAAATCGACACATGTAAAATAACACACGGTCCCATATACAGGTAAACATAAGGACTGTGTACCTATACCTGGACCGTAGATTTCCCCACCCGGGCAGGTGAAGGGGAGCTTTAGACCAAACCGATTAAATAATAAATACTTATCGTCCAGTTGAGTTTTTATAACGGTCATCGTTATCACATATTAGCTGTCTTTGCTAGGCACAGGCCAGGTTAAACTCAGGTCAAAACCTGGTCTTTTACCTGAGAGCCCAACCCATTCTTGACAGTCTAACTGGCACTGTAATACTGTGTAACACGCATTGTAAAATTGAACATAATCTTAATTATTTAAATGGGATTTTGTTATACACAGTACCTTGTTCCTTATTCCATTTGAGGGTTCCGAATAATTGTACCAAATCGCATACTTGTGCGGAGAGAAGTGCACAATAGGGCGAACGATTGTTTAATCGCACCATGTGTAGACGATGTGCGGACAATGTGTGCACGATGTAAGCACGATGTGCTCACGCTATTTTTGGTGCGTTGTGCGGTCACCCAACTGTATATACAAATAAACTTTAGGTTGTATCACTGATGATATTCAGAACGTAATATTAATTAATATTAATAATGACATAATATTTTGAAATCAGAAAAACAGTTTAGGCTACCACTTCCCCTAATTTTTTCTAGTTTTTGCCAATTTTATGATTTATATAAAAAAAAAAAGTGCTGAAGACTAACTTGCTTAACAGTGAGTGGCTTAGGAGGGGGTCACTGTGCTTTTTTATATTGGTTTTGGTGATAGTAAAACAAAAGCGCTTCAACTGATACAACGGAGTAACAAAATACCAAGATAACATAATTTCCGACTCTATTTCATGTTTGTTTTGTAGAATAATACTGAACATTATAGACTTGTACCGCAAAACTCAATATGATACAATTAGAAATTGCAACACAATGACAATTTTAGTGATTGATATAGTGTCAAAAAGGAGGGGGGCTTTTCTCGTTGAGTGTATAACAAGATTTTTTTTATTTTCGCAAAATTAGTCATTTTTCAACAATCATCCTTAAAGCAGATCATTAAAAAAGAGTAAACTAGTAAATGTTTTATTTATACCAGATGATAAAATAGAATAAACAGAGGTTTAGCACCTATTAAGAAGCTACATTTGTATTGTACAGGTAATAGATTGTACTCATGTGTAATCCTATCGGTGTCCCATTATCTCCCAATGACGTACAATGTAAGTACCTTAGCCTGTTAAGATGTATACACATAAGATGTAGATATTTTTTTTGAAAAGCCCGACTTCTCGGCGATAGGTCGATAACAGTTGTAATTTACATATGAAGGAATTTACTGACCGAAACTACAGTACGTTGGTAATATACAGCAAACAAGTAAGTGCGCTCGTGCAGCCTACAACGGATTAGGTTGGATAACTGTCGCAAAGAAATGTTCACTTGATTTCTAATCCGACGTGTTTTGAAGATTTGGTGGACTGTCAATGAGATCAGTTCAACGTTGGCTTGGATAAAAAGTTATGTATTATCCAGCCATTTGTTTTGTTTTGTTTTAACAAAACTCTTCATTATGCAGTTTGTGATTAATCTAGGATATTTACTTGTATCTGGTACATTTTATCGGATTTGTCACCCTGTTCTTTGCTGTTCTTCAACATGGAAGCTTTGGGTCGAATGTGCTATCTGTGTATTGCTATAACATTATTTATTTATCTGTATTTCGTACAATTTGGATGTTACATTGTTCTCAACGTTTTTTTTATATATTTAAAAAAAAAAAATGGATATTAATTGACGTTAAACTACTTTTAATAAGAGTACTGTAAAAAAATTTGGTAGTTGTCATTAGAATAACTTAACGTAGATCATGTTATGGTTATAACTACATTGAACATTTTATTAAATAGTCACCTGTTGAGGTTGGACGTCAATACCAAAAGATTTACTTGATAAACATTTTTATAAGCTCAAAATTTAACAAATTTAACACAAATAAATCAAATTTAGCTATTTTGTAAACATCTTGCCTAATTCAATTAATTTTAACGATTTTTTAATGTTCAATGAAATGAGGATATTTTTCTCTGGAAGATGGTTCACCTTTATTAACTAAAAACTACTGAGAGGGCTTTTTTTCAAACCAGACATCGCTTCTAAACAAAAATGAATGAACATATTACAACATGACGAAAAGACATATTCGATTATTCAAACATGAACAAAAAGTTAAACCTTGTGGAAAGTAGTATGACAATTTCGTTGCTATCTCAGAAAAATTATTTGAAAATAAACAGATGGTACTTAATGGCTAAATTGAATATCTACAACACTATAACTGTTTTAAAAACATAGTGTTCTTTATTGATAAATATTGCGTGAGATCGAAGCACATATTGGGGATTGTTTCTTGAAATTGAAATCTATTTTATATATTTAATGATATAACAAATGTATGGATTGGCCTGCCGTCAGTTGGCATTCATATCCAATATTGCGTATGAACGCCATCTGAATGCAATCAATTATTATATTAAACTTGTATAAAAAGTGTATCTCACAGAAAATTAATTTATCTGACATACATTCCAACGAAATATGGAAAACGTATTGGTTACGTTGGAATGATGGGTAAGTTTTCTTCTAGACCCTCCTGCATACAAGCACAGTGTATCGAGTCTCGGTGATTTGTAAAGGAAACTATAAATACCCAGCAAACAGGTTTGTGAGTTGTTGGCGGGAGAATGACGTCAACTTTATAAATAGTGGAAAATGGCAACATGGCTGCACAAGATTTTGAAAGATCGAAATGACTTGTTCTTTCGGAAAGCATTTCTGCAGAAGGAGAATATAATATGCTTACCTTTGGTAGGTTTTTCAAAGAGAAATATATCCATCTTTCCAATGATACCATTTTGTTTTCGGTTTATCAACTAAAAGTGCAATTTGTGATGCAAATAATTTAGGTGGGGTTGATATTCAGACATCGGGAGCCAGCCGAGAGTTGATTTAAACCCCTAAAATGTCTTGTATTACTCTCAACACAGTCGGATAGGTCGACGCATACTAATTGTAACGAATTCCCTGTGGTCCCTGTGGCATCTTTAACATAGTTCAAGCCGAAACAATAATGTTATAAATTTGCGAGTTTATATTTTATAACGGCAGCGAGTGTTGTCACTACAAACGAACACACTGCATCGCATCTTAATTTTTTGAAGTGCACTTTTCGTAAAAAGATGCCATTTAAGAATATATATGTTTTTGTGTTGTTGATGTAAGTCGATTTATAACCAATGTGTACTTACTTTTTGAAATTATAATCAAGCTTAAGTTTACCGTCTGCAATAGGTGTGGTCGAACGTATATTGAAAAGCGCATGCGCAATATAGCAACACAGAATTCACACTGTTGTAAAAGAAAACCAGCATAAATCGGAACTCACAGCAAAACTGAGGCTTTCATTACACAAAAAAATGATATGAGTAACATTGAAATCAGCTCCCTGGGGACTACGGAGACAAAATGAAAGGCATTGGATTGCCTACAAATTAATAACATGATGGAATGATAAATAGACACATATATTAATACATAATCGTACAAAATCAGTACAAAAAGAAGACAGGAAAGGTAACATAGTTAAAAATTGGTGGTTTGTTTTATTGTAAACATTATCACATTACATTCACTTTTATGTTTACTCTTGCTGATAATATTAATAAAAAAGAAAATATTTTTATATCACATCGAAATCGAAGCATGGTGATTTACCCTGTTTGGAACCATTTAAATTTCGTGGGTTTTTTTACAGAGAAAGGGAACATGAAAACCATCCTCCAATCACTTTCATCAAATTCAATTTGTTTATCCCGTTATTTTGTCCCACACACTCACTAAATGATGCTTCTAAACACAATAAAATACAGTTTCTAGTTAAGGTTCACAAAATCGTTTCTAATACTGCTTAGCAGGATATTAGAATGTCAAAAGTCATTGTATGAATACAATGAAAAACACATTAACAATGACGCGTATTTAAAACAAAAGCCACCAAAAAAGACAACTATGGTTAAATATAAATTGATCTTTATGTACAAAATACAATATCTATTTATGTTTGCAGTGCGTTCATTAATCTGAATTTCAAATTGATGAGCTATTATTTCGATTTTGGATTCTAACCTAGATTTCCAACCACAAAATGGCAAGTGTGGTGAACACTACACGTTAGAAATACACTGACACGCAAAGGAAACGCAACCTACTTAAATGTCTATAATTTTATAATATTAATAAACTGTTGTTTCATGTAGCCGTGTTGAATAGCATGGTATCAATCATATTCACCATCAATTCACGGTTGATTGCACTCTGGCACACTACGCGTTCTCGTGTACGCGAGACTTCAATACATAGCCCGATAAGCACATGCACTGATACACGTAGCCGCATTGCATGCATCCCAGACTTGTTTATCATTTTCAGGTATCGGGTAAGAATAGTCAGGTAAAAGAAATTCGTCGTTTTGATTACGTCAAAATGCTTAGACTAAGTAACGATACACGCAACAGGGCAGTGCAGTTGCTATTCGCTGGAACCTCCCAAAATGCTGTGACAAGATTACTGAATGTCCACAAAAGCACTATATGTCGTCTTTATAACCATCTTAGACTAACAGGTACATCTGCCGACCTGCCTCGAACTGGCCGACCGACGGTTACGACATGATGTCAGGATCGGTTTACGCGGTTGCAGCACTTCAGAACTGCACAAAAAAACTGCAAATGAGACTCCAGGGGCACTCAATCCTAGAACAAGCCGAGATACTGTGCTAAGGCGTCTCCGTTCCTACAGCATAAGCCGCGTTGCAGTGGGGATGCCCGTGAACCGTCATCAACATGACGTCAGACTCCAATGACTCCAGCGACACCGCACTAACGTGTTTCCTATGCAATGATGGCGCCGAGTACTATTCTTTAATAGAATCACGCTTTACCGCTCATGTGGGCGTCATTGTGTTTTTCGACGTCGTGGTAAACGTTATTCCGATAACTGCATGGTGGAACGCTACAGGTTTGATGGTGACAGCGTTATGGTGTAGGTTGGTATCTGTAGTGCCCACCAAATTCCCTTAGTTGCCATTGAAGGCAATTTGACAGCTCAACGCCGTGCCGTTTGTCCGCCAGCATAACGTTATATTTCAACAAGACAATGTTCGGTGCCATGTGGCAAGACGTGCAATGGACTATCTTGGCCAACACAATGCCGACACGTTACCTTGGCCCCATACAGTCCCGATCTCTCGCCAATAGAGCAAGTGTGAGACATGTTGGATCGACGCATTACAACGCGCCAAAATCCACCAGAGACTCTTCCCGCTCTGCGCCAGCTGCTTCTGGAAGAGTGGCTGAGCATCCCTATGGCACAAATAAACCGTCTTATCAGCTATATGCGACACCTAATTCGAGCAGCAACAAATGCTAACGGGGGTCATACTCGAAAAATTCCAATGCGCCCGTTTCCGCTACGTTCCTCCCTCCTTTTACGAAGACTTCTGTTAGAATTATTTGATTAGTACAGTATAATTATATACAATAAAGATCAATTTGGCTTTTCATGATTATTCCAGGATTGCAAGCTCGAACCCGAGTTTGTAGACTAGATACGAAAATGGGAAACAAACACAACCTTCAACCTTACTCCTGACATATGTATCTTGCGTAATGTGTCTCTTTTACATGGACCCAAGACCGGATTTTTTACACACAAACAATATGATACTTTTTTATGATAATGGTGTTGTTATACTTACAACCTGATATCATACTGAATTTGATTAAAAACTTAATGATTGTGAATTTTCCTATTTGACTGTGTAAAAGAAACTACATGTATTGCATATGTAACGATACGCATCGTGTAGCATACGGCAGAATCACAAAACAAAGATGCGTGACATATATTCTTTATAATATGTACCGTCTTACAAAACCACACCGCTTATCATCAGTATAAAATATATACACGGGAAATATCGATTATGACGTCACAATGACTGATGACGTTGTACGCAGGTTTTATCTGTGTGTGCTGGGTTTGGTCTCGATAGTTAGAAATGGGCCACGAAATCGGCGTTATGTCGTAGAAATCGTCAAAATTGAAAAAGAAATGAAACATTATCTGAGATCATATGCTTCTATATTGAAATAGATTAATTTTATTGAAAATTATTCTACATCCGGTGGATCCAAAATGGCCGCTTCCATAAACGGAATTTGTGCACGGGCGATCCCCAAATTACGCAAGTGACTGGATTTACTAGATCTAAGGGATTTTATGGTAGATTCTTGACTGGGGTTTCTTTTACGTGTACGTGTTACCTATGAAGCTCACGCAAGAGCGTTCACTATCAAAAGTGATGATATTTTCCTAGTGACATACTTGGATGAAGAGTTACATGTATAAACTTTGTTCAAATGAATGAACTTGACTAAATGACATAGTGACAGGGTTAATATGTTCAAACAGTTAAAGGATTTCTACTGAATAACCAAGATCCATTGGGTGGTCAAGTTTTGCCAGTTTTATGCTGTGACAAAGGGCTAACTTGTTTGACCTTGGTCCAATGTTAAGGTCACATATTTAAGCTTGTTAAAAACAACAAGAGATTTCCAAAGTGTCAACAAAACCCATACTTCGAACACAAAATCGATACAACTAGACAAAAACTAACAAAGGGAAGATTTACATGGAGACCCATGATACGGTATGATACGGTATAAGAAGAATAGGACCAGATATTTATGTAGGTTAAACAGCTTCTGCTTATGGTGATATGTAAACTCCGTGGGAAGGTAAACAGGGATATGGTTCTCAATAAAAGGAAAGTTCATGATAGGAAAGTGGAAATCGTCCGGCTTTCCATACAGCTTAGCAGTAAGTCGTACCTGTTGGTCATACTGTTCATAATAAAAGGAAAGTTCATACAGCTTAGCTTTTCAAACAGCTTAGCAGTAAGCCGTTCCTGTTGGTCATGATGTTTGTAAAGATCGAGAATTGTGGCTGAAGTAAAAAAAAACAAGCTGTGGTGTCCTTCATTTCAAGCTCCTAGTGTACATACTCATGTGGTCCATTGGTTTTTTGTTATATAAAAACATGACATCGTCGATATATCTGAATGTGATATTAGAATGTTGTTGCCAGTACTGATCAATTCGGCTTCGTATGAAAACAGAACAAAATTTTCAGCAAAACATTTTAACTGTTATCGAAATCTTATGTTAAAAGCTGCCAAGAAGGATTCATAAAGATACATAATAAGCGGAGAAATGAGATTTTCCAAGAGAGACCAAGAACGTATACAGCATGCTTTAACAGCTGAAGGCTATTTATCCTTTTTTCAGAAATATGTTTACTGTTTCGCATATAACAGGTTATTCACTTCAAAATAAAACGTATACTACGTATAAAATAAGTCTCCCTTTTATTCCAGTAGTGGCTTGGTATATATTTTATGTTAAACAGTTAGTGATGGCCGCGATGATCAAGTGGTTAAGGCGTCTGACATTCTGCTATCACTAGCCCTCCACCACTGGGTCGCAATTATCTTAAAGACATTTGTGTTAATTATTAAATATTTTACTTTTTATTGTCAAATGACAGTCATGTGATGTACTTAATCTATTATGACCCTTTCCCTCGGGAACAGTTCTCTTATAGTGTTGTCTGGAGAGGTATAGTGCCCTCGCCTAACGGCTTGGGCACTATACCTCCCAAGACAACACTATAAGAGAACAGTTCCCTCGGGAAAGGGCCATAATAGAATAGTAGAGGATATTTAATGGTTTCCTGTTGTATACCATATTAATTTTACGAGTATGACAGAATTCCGTAGTTATACATAGCACTTAGCTATAAAGGTTTGTCTCTCGCTTGAATGTTCTTATGCGATTACAATTTGATTGTATGAAAATTAATATCCTACCTGAAATCACCCCTGAAGGTTGCGGGGTTGAGAAAAAATGCACCTTCTGTTGTTTAATGGATGCTGTAAGAGGCAACAAATGTGATACCCCTTCCTACACCCACCCTCCCCGAATAACTTTGGATTTGCTTTTGTGTCCTCAACTAGAGGACACCAGTGGGACCAAAATATATCTGCTGCACCCATTGCATCATTTGTTACATTTCCTTCGACTCTCTTGCATTTTTTGTACGGGTGACAGCACCCGAAAGTTGGCGTCAGATTTGCGCTATTGCAGTGAGGCAAATGCATCAACATACCACTTTCAGCACAGAAGCACACATGCACGCATACATTAAACACGTCCTTATATTACCTCAGCTGTTCATATGACGCTAACAATTATTAAAACTCTTGATGGATGGAGAGTTAATAAGGAGAAAAGTTTTAAAAAAAAGTTCAAATACGCCGCCGGATAGATAACGTACTATAAATAAACCCGTAGGGTTACCTCCGTTGTAAAAGTACGCCTACTTTTCTCGGCTTCGTCATTTAGAAGTTCATCAGACAATTTAAGGTGTTAATAAGAAGACGCCACCATCTTGGATACAAGTGTCCTGGAAATCTAAAAGGGGACGAATCTGGTTGGTGTCGTTTTGAGAGATGAACAGAATTGCAACATATTACTGCCATTTTGACCGCCATTCTGCCCATCAGTCTGTGACGTCACGAAACCGCCGCTTTATCCACACTATGACATAAATTTGACCCCGATGATACGGAAGATACATGAAGATAGTGTAATGTTTGTCCAATCTGATTAAAATTATCTGTTACATGGCTCCGCCTGAACATCTGAATGTGCTGCGGTCAGGGTCACGTTCAAGTGACCTTTAGATGAACCAATCAGAGGCGCGCAGGCAAAAGTTTGCCAACGAATCGGAATATCATGATTGATAGATAAATAGCGAGAGGTGTCGAACAGTTTAGTTTTCCAAAACAAATATGGTGGTGGGAACTGATGTTTCTACGACGCCAAGGGCAACGTACCCATTGGGTAATAATTGCGTAGGCAACACCGCCATACAGACTTTCTTCTCTAATAAAGCTTCGAATATCTTTTTCTGTTCGGGTTTCAGACTTTCAATCTTAAATAACTTCAGAACTTTCGCATCATTCTCATCAATGTCCGCCATATTTGTTACAACTCCGAGCGCCCTTTTGAAAGAGGGTCTCTGATTGTTCAAAATTTAATGAGTATTTATAAATATAAAGGTCACTTAAACGTGACCCTGACCGCGGCACATTCAGATGTTCCGGCTAGTACGACGTTAACGAAGCCATGTAACATATGATTTTAATCAGTTTGATGTTTGTCATGACCAGGTGATAGAGTTGAATTATAGATACACATACTTCCCTGTTGTAGGCATATAGTAAAGATTTAAACCATGGTCTAAACGCTGATATCGATATAAGTATAATTAAATATGTCAATGCCAGTGCACCACTTGGGCTTCTATGCTGTCCTGTGTTAAGAAGACAATATATCGATACATGTGTGTATACATGCGTATATACATGTGTGAATGTTAATGGTATTCAAATATATACACGTAGTCACTGCGCTCTTTATATGTGAAATTGGCACGATTATTTTAACACGTAAACGTAAAATGGGAGGTTCACCTATTTCATCTATAGAAATATAATATCTTTGTTGTATTATGAGGCAAAATGCATATCAAGTTGTATGCTGATTCACGGGTGTACATTATCTACGTGATATTGTGGGTCTAAAGGGCATGTTTTGTAACCAGTCAAGTTCAGGGCTATCAGCTCTCTTTTGACATGTACTCTACCGTGGCTACTCGGTGATTTGTGTCATGATTATTTAATTTCATCCACATATAAGTGTAATACAGCCTATTGCTACCTCTTTACTATAGTATCGACATTAACAAGCATGCATTTGTACAGGATATCTCAAACGACCTGGTGATTTTATCAAGTTTCTATGTTCATGACAGACGGACTAAAACTCATGCATCATATTCATTGACTGATAACAGTTCAATAGTGTATATACTGTAATTATGTTAATCATTTCTATCAGACATCAGGAAACAAGTTTGAAATGAAAACGTGTTAACATTGATGCAAAGTTAATACATAGGATACAAGTGTAATATTAACAAAGCCTTTCATTTTATCTTAATGGTTTAATGAGAATAAATTAAATGGAAAAATGTCATTAAGAGAGAGCAGATAATTGGTGAGATCAAAAAAAAGGGGGGGGGGGGGATTGGGAGAGAGAGAAGTTGGTTTGTGTTGATTCAAAGAGTAAGTGTGTAGTCCCTTCATAAGGCTTGTAGATATAGAATCTATATGAATAAACCAAATGTCTATCAAGACAGTCCATAAGGTACGGGAGGCGGAGTCAGTAAAAACCAAAACAGATAAATGTTTTTAGGCTAGATCGTTACACGCTTACTAACTTGAGGTTTTTCAAGTAAAACCAATTTTCATGATGTAATACTTACCATAACTTTAGTATGCATATACAATACCTACATCTTTGTAGCCCAAAAACAAAAGATTCAACTATCCCTACCTCCCTACCGTGACGTAACCCATATCTCGATGACAGAGCCACGGAGTGTTCTCCCTTCCTCAAACCCCTTTTATGGCGCCTAAAGGCAGCCGGGATGAGGAGGCAAGGGGATGAATACAGGGTGGGACTCCATAAAGTTATGGTAAGTATTACATCATGAAAATTGGTTTTACTTCAAATACCTCAATTTCATTTCAGTAATAATTACCATCACTTTAGTATGCGAATTCGTCTTACCGTAGTGGAGGCTTCGAATCCAGGCAGACCAGGCTGACGGAACAAACTCGAGACATTCTCAAGGTAGGGAAAAGGTTCAAAGAACCCCCCTAATAAAGCCCCGAAAGTAATTAAAAAATGGAAAACCTCCCCGTGAAACGAGCAGGTGTACCACCGTGGTGCATGATAGCATACTATTTAAAATCACTGAATTACTGTGGAGGAACAGCCACAGACTGTGCAACCACCACCGGTCCAAGGGAATACAATCCATCAGAATGAGAGGCCAAGGACCGGATATAAAAATCCGTGAAGGTAGTCTGTCCGCGCCAGAAAGCTGCGGACATGACCTCCTGAAAGGGGGACCCATTGAGGAGGGCCCATGACGCAGCAAGGGCCCTGATCTCATGAGCTCTCACCTTATACAACGCCCGAACCTGATCATCCGAGTGGTCGTAACCGTACTTGATGACCTGACAGATCCATCTAGACACTGACTGAGAAGAGATATCCTGTTGACCCTGCTTAATGGGCAAAAACAGACGAGATCGAGGACCTCGCCCCCCCNTCTTAGCCATAAAGGCAGGATCGGTGAGAAGGGTAACGGCAGAGTAATTCCTGGACCACCGGAGGCAAGAGGGGTGAGAAGACAAGGCATGAATCTCACTCCTCCTTCGACCTGAGGCCAGGGCAATAAGGAATACCACCTTGTAGGTAACAAACTTCAAGGAGGCAGACGCTAAAGGCTCATAAGGTGCTCGCATCAACGATTCGAGCACCAATGGCAAATTCCACTGCGGAGCCAACTACCGGACCATAGGCCTGTCCAACCTAAACCCCCTAATCAAGGCAGAAAGGGAGGAGGACGAGCCTACCTCCGACCTACCATGAACAGAGAGAACACTAGCAATGGCCGTGCGATAACCAGCGATAGTGCCTGGGACAAGATTGCGGTTCCTAAACAACCAAAGAAGGAAGTTCGCAATCACCTGGACAGTAGCCTTGATCGGATCAACCTTCCTGCCGACACACCAATCAGAGTAAATCTTCCATCGGGACTGGTAGACGGGCTGTTCCCCAGACCACTCCCCCGACCGGCAATGCCCGTCGAGGTAAGCTCCCCACCCTGTCATGGATGCATCCGTGTACAGGGTCATAGTGAGAACCGGCTTGGACAAAGGAACCCCTCGGAGAACATTGTCCTGATGAGTCCACCAGCGTGCGAACTCCTTGACCGACTGGGTCAGGAGTCCGGTCAACTGACCGGAAGGGTAAGCCTGACCAGCATTGGTGACAGGATTAGTGAGCTGCGCGTCACTAATCCCGGTAGACACAGACAATCCCGAAAGAAAGTCTGTCGTCACACCAGGACCTGAACCCGAAAGAACAGGCCCGGCACTAAGACTGTCCCCAACGACAACACCACCTGGAATGCCGTGATCACTGACAGAGTCAGTGACCGGCGGCCGGTAGTCCCTACCCGAAGGCAAGCGCGAAAGCTTACGGGCATTCCCGGCCAATTCGACCATGGACTGTGCCAAGCCAGGGTCGGGCTGCCCCTTCCCTACTCCAGGGAGTTCCTGAACAGGAAGGGCCACCCTAGAGGCAGTACCGCCAGACCCCAGAGAGCTGGTGGCACGACCCCTACCTCTCTGCTTCCCTCGCTTACCGGAAGAAGAGGACGAATCTATCTTACAGCAAGTTGAGGGTAGCTTTGGAACTATGAAGGACTTGTCCTGAGATTTAGTTTGAACAAAGTTCACAAGGCGAAACCTCATTTCAAGGACGACACTTGGGACAAGAATCATGAGGGTCCCGTTCCACGAAGAAATGGGAACACCCATGAGCTGTCCCCCGTCGCTATCCCGACCGAGACATACCCTCCAAAGCGAAAGTAAACAAAGTTTAAAATAACGGTTAAAATAAATAACGTTTGCCGAAACAAACAACCGTCACTGACATTTCCCCATATTATTCAAGACAAACTTCAGGAAGAATTACAGGCAGGGCGTATTGATGGCCCCTTTACGTCTCCCCCCTACAATGAATTTCATATCAGCCCCATTGGTGTGGTCCCTAAGAAAGATCCTGGTAAATATCGAATGATTCACCACCTTAGTCACCCAAAAGGTCTATCGATTAATGATGGAATCAGCACAGAGTCGTCAACGGTGCAGTACGCCACAATATCGGATGCAATTAAGCACATTAAACAGCTAGGCCAAGGTAGTTTTTTTAGCTAAGACTGACATCGAATCAGCATTCCGAATTATACCCATACATCCGGTCGACCGCCGGTTGTTAGGCTTACAGTGGGATGGGAAAATATATTTCGACAGATGTTTACCTATGGGTTTATCAGAAAGTTGTAAAATCTTCGAAGAACTCAGTACTGCACTAGAATGGATAGCTTATACCAAACTGAACGCCCCAGCAGTTGTTCATGTATTAGATGATTTTCTTTTTGTTGCCCAAACTGAAACAGAATGCAAAGCTATTCTTCATTCCTTTCAAGAGATGTGTGAATATATGGGTATCCCATTAGCCCCCGAAAAAACTTTTGGACCTGAACAGGTATTGCCATTCCTTGGTATCACTTTGGACACCAGAAACATGGAAGCTAGACTTCCTCAAGATAAGTTGGTTAAATGCAAAGAACTTATCACCTCATTTAAAACCCGCAAGAAAGTAACCTTAAAAGATCTGCAATCCCTTATTGGTACATTACATTTTGCCACTACTGTTGTCTTACCGGGACGGGCCTTCTTGCGAAGACTTATTGATTTAACTATGGGAGTTAACAAGCCATTCCACCTTATTCGTCTTACAAAGGCGGCCAAGGCCGACCTTGTCATGTGGGAAGAATTTCTACAAGACTTTAATGGTTCCCAGTTCTTCTTAGACGAAAAATGGTTGTTCAGTGATAATATCAAATTTTTCACAGACTCATCTTCTAAAGGCTATGGGGGTATATTTCAGAACCAGTGGTTTTATGGTACTTGGGTCCCAAAAATACGACAGAAAGGCATTAACATAGCCATACTGGAGTTATATCCAATTGTATTAGCTATTTTAGCTTGGGGTGAACACCTTCAACATAAATGCATCTGGTTTTTCACCGACAACCAGGCTCTGATCCCAGTAATTAACAAACAATCATCGCGAGATCCAGTTATCATGCGGCTAATACGCAAGTTAGTATTGTTATGCCTAAAGTACAATATACTTTTTCGATGTGTCCATATCAAAGGTCATGACAACACACTAGCAGATGCTTTATCTCGTTTACAGGTAGAGAAGTTCAAAAAATTATGTCCATCGGCCTCCCCAAAGCCAACATCAGTGCAGACACTGTTGGATCAGGAACTTTACCTATTACGTTGAAAAAATTGATGACTGCTGGTCTGGCACCAGCTACCCAAAAAACTTATAACAAGGTTTTGTCCGACTTGGACAGCTTCTGTACCACTGTGTTGCACACTCCTGCTCATATTCCACTTAGTTATGCCACCGTTGCACTTTATGTAGCTCATTGTCATGAGAAACGTTTTTCGCCCTCTACGATAACTTCACATTTATCAGCGATAGCATACGTACACAATATTGCGGGTCATACAGATCCAACAAAGTCTTTCACTATTCGAAAGCTTTTGGCTGGAGCATCCAAAATTTCCCCAACATATGATACACGTCTTCCCATTACTGAACCAGTCCTTCATAGGTTAGTATCTTCATTGACCTTTCTTTGTCCTGACCAGTACGAACAACATCTTTATC
>NW_018407597.1:998775-1047023 GCF_002113885.1 Mizuhopecten yessoensis
TATACTATTGTCATTGCATATATGTATACTATTGTCATTGCATATATGTATACTATTGGCGGATGGTTTTTTCTTCCGCTCACCTTTGCTTATATTTTATAGACATTTTAATTTGTTTGAAGAAATAATTGGATTTTTTCGAAATCATGTGTTACTAAGATCAAGAATTAGTAAAAGAAGTTTTTTATCCAAATTTTTCAGAATATGAATAAAAAATTGCGGCCACTTCCTAAAAAGTGAGCCAATTTTTCGCCAATCACAAATGTTTTGGTGTTATTTTGTTGGAGAAATGATGAGACATTAAGCAAACAGAGCTTCACAGCATGGAGATAGTTTTCATCACTTGACAGATACATGTATAATTATATAGAAGGTATTGGGAGGTCAAGAGACAGACAGCACATGAGCTTTTAAGATCGTCAGCACAATATTTAGGTTTTGCAGTAAAAGCAAAAAATGTTTTTGTCGAAATTGCACTGTGTCTAATATGTAATAATATTTGTTCAATTCATTTAAGTCTTGATAGCAATTTTGCTTTAGATTAAAGTGCGATTGTATATACCCACTCTTTGCACATCGATATCAAAGTATTATATAACCATAATGTAAGACACCTCAGAACAGCATCATATTTGCTGAAGGCAGAAAATAATAAAAGATATATGATATTCAGATCATCATTAAAATTTTATTCAACCTTACCAATATTTTATACAGAATACAGATATGAGGGTGGTTAGTTAACAGTGACGGAAGAGATGCACAGGGACTTTCGACAATTTGGATACATAATGGTCAGGTAAACTTGGTAGACTAATTGGCGACCTTAATATATTGTATATATTATAAACAGTGTTTCTAATTCCATACGAGCCTTCCAGACTTTTTCATTCCGTGATATTGATCGATCACTCAATTCAGAGAAACGCACACTGGGCCGAATGATTGTTAAATCTCACAGTTGTGCGGACGGTGTGCGCACCATGTATGAACGATATTTTTTTGTAATCTCGGGATGCTTTCATCGCTTGTGTAAAACGGAAATGATCCGATTTGATACACAAATTTGCAAGGTTCTAATTGGTCGACTAATAATGCGCCTACTAAGTTTGGAAACAAAACCTCGGCGGGCACGAAATACCAGTGATTGACGTCCGTTGCGTCTGAGGGAGCGATATTCGAATCGATAGAATCTCTTTTTGACACCTGTATTGTGTAACCAGTTTTTGCAATATTACTGCAAAATTCGATGTAATTTTTGTTAGAAATCATGTAAAACTAATTAATGATGCCAAGATCTCCATTTCACAGATCCTAAAAATTATACCTTCTAGATTCGCTAGTCAATAAAGGTAAACGAATGATATAAAGGGCACACATAACTTGTTCACTACAAACAGTTATATGTGTACGGGCACTTTAGATACGATTTATGTTGTTCGTACCACTAATGGTATTATTGCAATAAAAAAGAGTTCCTACTCTTTGCCCTGTCAATAGATAATGTCCTTTCTTTTCACATTCCTTGTTATTATGTTACACTAACAACCTCAAGTTGCGTGACAATAACGATGTGAAGAAGTCATATGATACACTGTACCACATGCTTTAGAACAGCTCAGCCATAAGATACCATCAGGTTGTATTTGTATGCAGGTAAATTAATCTTTTTTTCTTGTCAACGGTGTTATACTATACAACTGTGATGTGTATGGATATCTGTTGTTCGTAATACTTATAAATACCACAACAAAGGAATTACGACATGCAATAGTCTTGTTAACTAGATTCTATCGTATCTGCTTCAAAACAACTAAAAACAAAAACATGAAAAAACTTAAACAAACATCAGTCGCCAAACGCATTCAGAAAATGCAATATGATATAAATGTAGCAGTGATATATCTGCTACAAATTAATTGTTTGGAGACGTATTGTCATCTACTTATACATGTACAAGGAATGGTTATAGACATTAAGACTGGAAATACAGAGGTCGCAATTTTTGAATCCCCTAAGTAATATCAAAAAAATGTTATGAAAGTTATCTGGCATTTTATCAATATTACATGTATTTTGCAGTAAGACAATCCTGTAGAAAAGGTACATACAATGAGACCTAAATGTTCGTGTTTTGGTATGACTATGACGTGTGTTTAAGTATACATATACACTGAGGCCGACCTCAATCGCAAGTTTTAACAACAGACTTTAATAAATTCTTGGTCCTATTCCAAATCAGTTAAGTTCCTGGTTAACAAGAAGATCTGGTGATAGTGACGCGAAATTTCTTTAAATGCTATATATAATCAGCGGAATTTTTTTTATGTAGGGCAAATTACATAAAATGATGGTACCTTATAAAATATATAAACCTTTCGGTATGTAAAATCACATTATGTGGTAGTAGCAATCCAGCTAGCTGACAGTAAAGTCGAGACTATATAGAATATTAGCTGATGAATTATCATTCATATAGTATTTAATAAAAACAGTAAGTGTTGTCGAAGTAGGGTTGCTATTATTTATTCATGTATTTTTTATATCCCATTTTGAGTTTAGAAACCGCACCTTTACGACAGATATAATACCGATTTTGTTTTGTTTCCAATTGTTTACTATCAGTATTGTTTTTGTTACACCATGATACTAACTAAATTTAGAACTGAACTTTGTCCCCAAATGTCGCTGTAAAATCAAATTATTTATTCATCATAGCATGATATTCAAAGCATGAATAAATTGTATCGCGGACTTAAATACATTTGTAGTAATAATGTTTGTATCAGTAATGAAATACAGGTGGTCAATGGTGTACATGTATAAAATATTTCCTCAAATCTTATCAAATGTTTAGTTATTGTGCTTTTTTTTAAAAATATTATGGAAGGTGTCAAAAGAGGTGTAGAGAGATTATTCTTCTTGAGTAAGAAGTCTTGTCTCCATATTTTCTGAAGGTTTTATGAAGCCGTTCTCGTTGTTTTAGTGTGTTTTCGGTAAATGGTAAATGTTTTTTGTTTTTTTTTTGTCTTTTCCGTAATAATGTACTTATCCAACACTACAAAAGTATTGCCATTCTTATCATTCACGTGTGAGCCAGACGCGTTAAAATGACGCTCGATCAAACAACACCGTTAATAAAATCGATTTGTTCTTCCGGATTCACAGGATAGGATGTTGTGGATTTATTTTGACCCAGACATTGTATCAGGTGGGAATGAAAACGTCTATAAAGGATGGAATATTTTCAGAAGATTCGCCTTTGACAAAAAAGGTAAAAATGAAGATATCAATGATGTACAGCCGTTCTCTCACTATCTTATGGAGTGGATCCTGAAAGATATATCAAAATACGATTAATTGGTTTATTGTTTCCCTATATCGGTTAATTGACGTCACAAAAGCCGTATGATGTGTAAAGGGACATATTAGATGACATAACTTTTTTTCTTCATCCTCAAAGATATGATCATGATCTCGTGGATGTCCGTGATTTGTAATATCGATTATTTTAAGAAACAGCAGGTGAATATTCACTTCATGACGTCATTTCGATTGTTACATCAATGTTCTCTGCCAAATGCAGTGTATTTTTACTTACAATTTTCATACTTTGTACGTTCCATCTTGGTCAATAATTTAAACATATCGCATCTAATATAACAATTAGTACTTTTATTTCCGTGTCTTGGTCAATATCGCTTTCGCTTTTTCAGAAACAAATATAACCACATATTCACTCCGACAAAAGTCCATAATTGATCAATATAAAGTGGTTATTAAAGACCATGAACAGGAGTATATCAATCGCGGTATCATCTGATAGAAGATAAAATGATAAGTATCCACTGAGTTAAAGTAATAAACTAACACAACCAAATGTTGTTAAATATGTTGATATTTTACAAGATATAGATGAAAAAAGATTGAAACACGCCAATTGTCCTTCTAAATGAAATGTATTGATGATAAAAAGTTGAGCAAAGACAATTTCGGATTTCCCGGAAATCAGTAAAGGGTATGGAGGACTTACCTGGTCTGTTTGTAGATAAGGATAACGCATGAATGGAGTGTGTAAGGATGTTATCCTCAATTTGATCATCAGGAAGATATTTTGAAAGTGTAGATACTGGTTTGAACATCTGATTTTATTAGAAACCAATACTTCTATTGATCGACATTCAGCATACCACATAAGTTGGCACTAAACAAATTGAAAACATACCATCCAGTATCTTCTAGTATATTAGTTTGAAATACCAATATTAAAATTCGCTTTCTTTTCAATTATTGACTTTTAAGCTCGTGTATTGAACATATAGGGACGTCATAATTTTGCATAACGTCATCGAACGCTATCGCAGTTCATGAAGTTTATCATTTTCAATCAGCATTGGAATTGATAAAGCAATACAATGCTCGAATCAATAGTTTTAATCAAGAGATATGAATGCGCCAAAGTATCTATTGTTAAGTACACATACCAACTTTGTGCAGGCCAGGTCATCCATTTCAAATAACCTATGATATGGGTACCTTTGTCCATTTTGGGTTTAGCTGGAATTAGTGAAACAAGATATTCATTTCAAATTGTTCATTCTAAGTAGATTGGTGATTGAACAGACTCTAATATACAATGGCATCGAAAATAAAACGGTCTTCAAAATAGGTCGGCTTCGAAAATAAACCTGGAATAAAAAATAAAATGGGCCACGGCGTCTTTTTGAGATTTAAGCGTAGTCCGACTTCGCATACAGAAATTGGGCACATTAAAAAAGGACTGGACATTTAAAAACGCATTGTACTGTTTGACATGAAAATAACCTTTTACAAAATGTTATATATGTACATGTAGCATAGTGTTTTCCTTCACACGTACATGGGAGCAGATCTACTGCTATAAATATAAAACAAAACACTGCTTCACATGAAAAACAAGTAGTGATTCACATAGCCTCGCCGATGTTGTTATTTTGCTTTGGCAGTATTTAACTATTGCAATTGAACCCCAACTTACGTACATGTACACCATATATACAGTATTAACGAAAGCTACACAAACTTTTTTTTTTATTCACCACATCACAATTTCATCCATTAAGTTTAATCAGTGGCATCACCGGTCAAAACGATGAGGTTTGCTTCAGTTTAAAACTATACATTTCCTGTTTGCTTACATATAGACGTGGGCGTTTCAATTTGAGTAAGAACATTGAGGGAAGACATTAACTTCCTACTTTGAGTGTGTGACTAATAGATATCAACCAATACATTCCTTTCAGGTAATCACTAATTGGATGTTTGTGATACCCCATTAGTACAGCATTTTTCGTTATTATCGACACATTTATTGATTTTCCTTTTGTCTTAATCCTTTATTATTTTACCGTCATCATACAGACGTCACAATTTAGCCAAATGAATGACATCACCTTTTAAAATCTGAAAGCGTTATATTTATGGACATTTTTAATCTTATACTTGCAAACCACCTCCAGACATCCAGGTGTTTTGAATTTTTCGAATTTTAAGGTTTTTTTATCTCGGGTAGTGTGTGGTTTGTTAGAAAAGGTTCTATAACCCTAACCGCTATAACTAAAGATATCGCAAGGTACTGATTATCTAGATCGTGACATTATGTTCATACATGCATCTGCACTACTTCACTTGGTTCATTATTCACTTACTGAGCCGTATATGTTATTTAATTTCATACTCGCGTTTACTGAACTATAAAACTATGTTATCTCATAAATAGAGGTGACAAAACATTCTTAATAAGTTCAGACAATGTTCCACCGCTGATGAAACATGTGATGTGCCAGCCTTATTTAAGCCCCTATAGGAGGATCTTTCTAGTTGTTCGATTTGTCTGCTTCTAAATAAAATTATAATTTCCATTATGTATTCCATCTTCTAATAAATATGAGTGATTACAGACTGAAATGCCATGGAAAAGGACACCCTTTTTAAACACAGTTTATTTGTCTTTTAAGCAATTTGGATAAGGTATAACACTTTTTTTCAAACTTTACATGAAATAGACAGCAACACTGAATGAAGTCGATACAGTAACACTTAGGATTGTATCAATAACATATGAACCAATGGACCTAACTAGCTCAGCAAGGACAGAAACTGTTATCATAGCCGATGACCAACAGGTGTGCTAGTGCTTGTTTCGTATATACATGTACGCGCTGCTAGGTTCAGAAAATGCACACTCACGTTAATCATTTTACTTTTGACAAACACAAAAAACTTCGAATTTAGATCGAAAATGTATACATTCACGAAACTATCTCTACTGACCGTGTGCAAGGCTGTGATCCAGGTTGATGTCAATAAATATTCGTACCTAATTTAGCCAAATAGGGCCTGGAATTTAAAAACCTCGGGGCTTGAAAGCAAACATCTACTATTTTTCGTTCTCGCTCTGTCGCCATCTTAAAGTGTCTATTCTATAACGGGTACACAACAATAAAACATACACATACGTGTCAACATACGTCAGCCATCACAATCTTTTTAATTACGATTTTACTTTATTTTCGTATAAAGATCAGAAGTTAGCACATGAGATTTCGATATTAATTGTTTTTTTTACACAATATTTTGATCATATCGTTGAATATGTTGTTGTAAATGTATGCAATGATGCACGAAAATGCATAAAACTTAACTCCTTCTGTCGAACTATTTTTTAAATCACCTCTTGTTGGCATTGTTGATATCGGGATAAGGGAGATAACTCGTATGGTTTATTCAATACACGCATTAGATTTCGAAATCCTATTTCGTCTTGTCTATACTACGTCAGAAAACAACAAACACATCTGTACGTTTGCCCGACTAGCCTGTCGCGTGCATCAGACAGATTTTAATGAGTGTAGCACAGCATTAGCAGATTACGTTCAACCATGCACCCTTAACACGATATACTCACATCCCTTTTCCCCCGCTCTAAATATCATACCTTATACAATCCTATCCGTATATCGAAAAAGTTCTCTGAAAAGAAAATAAACGAGCCACCCAACCTGAAACCCTGCTGGGACTACAGGAAGCGCACCAGACATGAATGCATAGGCTTCAAAAACTCTGGGATTCTACATAAAACTGTACTGCTTCTCCACTGCCGTACGGGAACACAACAAAAACTGATCTAAACCTAATCGAAAAATATAAAACCCGGGGAAACTATTCCTTTGATAAAAAATATAACTTGTTACTGCGACCGGCACGCTAGAAAATTGGCGCACCTATCCGCGTAGAATCGCACCCCACGATAATGCAGGTTCCAACACTCTGATTGGCTGACCAGATCTTCCTGAGTCCACCCGTAATTCCACCCCTGACCTATACGTTCCCACAAGACAGATATTTCCTTTTATTACTCCGAAACGCAGGAATATTTAAAAAAAAACGGTGACATTTATTTATTGATTCAGTTATATTTTTTTAGTATAAAGATATTTTACAATTAATTGTTTTCTGTAAAACAAATAAGTGTGTAAGTACGCGGATTTCCCTTAAACTAGGAGAAATAAAATTAGAAATGGAAAAAAAACACGGCAAACACACCAATAAAATAATAAACATTTTAATTAAACATATTGCCCTCCTCGTTTATGTCCTTAAATACATCAAATAGCCAAAATGATAATGAATAGTACACTCTAAGTTGAACACAAGTGGATCTAGGTATTTTCTTATGTTATGTTACATGTAACACAAAAACAATTTCTCTAGATTTCTACTCCAAAAGGACAGTCTTAGATGGGAGTAAAGCATCTTCTCTGTCAACACAACGACTAGATTTCAGTACCTTCATTTAGTTAACGATCATTTTCAAAATTCTCACTCACTCTACATACAATCCAACTCCTGATTATTCTAGATGTTTACCGAAAAGATCTTTTCTATCAGAACACATCAATTATATATCAATGCAATTACACGGAAACGCAAACGCAGAATGATCTACAACCGTTCTTTATCTCCATATATCAGCTACATCTCAATATTACTCCAAGCATACTATGAAATAAATATGGTAGACATATATTTAAAAAAAATAAAAATATACACAAATAATTATAGCTCCATCCCCTCGGAGATGCATGCTTCTGTATCATGTTCAGTTCTTTGTTTTTAGGCAGCTTCAGTATACAAGATACTCTAATCTCTCACAATTATCAGTACCTGGTATAAAGATGATGCTGTACATGTAAGATTTATATTTAAGTAAAGAAGTGTATAGTCAGCTGGCTTGCCTTTAACGTACACGTATACCATAAATAGAAACACACATATACTTTCACATTTTGAGTTCTTTTCCTTTTAAAAACTATCTAAGTCAAAAAATTCCTTTCTTGATTATGCACAACAATATAAATCAATTCTACTTCTTAAAGTGACATATAAAGCTCTATAAAGACAATCCACTCCGATATATAACTTCTACCATTTTAAGGTTGAACCGAATCTTCTCATGTAAATATGTCGGGTCCCTGGCATCACACATGGCTTGCTTCCTTTAAATAAAGCGCGTATTCTCTCAGGTATGGTACTAATCGGCTCTCCGTTGGATACCAGCTGTCGGATATATTCCTGGGCGATGTAGAGCCGGGTTCTCGCAGCTCTGTGAACAATGTCGTCCTGCAAATAACAAAGGGACATAACTCATCTTATCATAACGCACGTTAGCGCTACTTCTGTGAGACTAAAGGTGATAATAAAATATGAACATATAAGGAAAAGTATGAAACAGGAAAATCACAGATTAAATTGATTGTATATAAATGTAACTATTTATCTGTTAACCATATGTTAAACATATCTGCATTAGATGGAACTGAAATATACTCTTATTATAATAACTTGATCACGGTAGACAGAAAGTACATAAATTAACTCTGCCTCATTCCCCATACCTCATGATTGTATATAATTATACACTGCGTGACTAATGAAATGTTATGACAGATACGCAGATGTGAGCTGATATTGATCCCACACAACGAATTCAGCGGACTTGAATGTATATTCACATATTGTTTTTATGTTTCACGATACAATATAAGCATTTAGGTAAACACTAAACAATTTTCAAAGACATTTCAATGAGAATAGATATTGATTACATCTGGTTATATATCTTTGTGAAAAATATTGTTTGGGATATAGATATTTATATGAAAATATCAGATGTCGCACATTGTTCCTACATCCTCATTAGCTGGATCAAAACCCCATGGAGGTCGGTGATTTGTGATACTGTCTTTGTCTTACTACTTTTAGAAAAAGCAAGTCAATATTCAGCTGAAGACGTTATTCAATTGTTACGCCACAATGCTCTTTGATTAAAGCAGTATTTTATTCCTGACATTTTCCATTCGTTCTATCGTTTTGGATGGTTATTTAACATTTGATATAACTATGAAGAACATTTATATCGGTGAAAATGTGGTTATATTGACCCGATAATTGATATTTATCACTTATCTGGGTTCAAATAGCTACTTATTCAACTCAATATATGTCCATAGAAGATGTATAATATACAGAGGACGGAGCGGTTTGCATTAAATAAGTTCACGCGCATATCATGTACATATATTGATTACTTTTTAAACGGTCATAGACGTGTAAGGGACCCACATTTATCACAATTGTCCGGCCCATGTGCACAATAACAAAAGTTGTAAGATGCTTAATAGCGTAATCTTACCTGGTCGTAGGAAGCATCCCGGGTCCAGTGGTTGTGATACATGGTCATTGGGTTTCCTATTTGATGGATCCCTATCGTGTTCATAAGAACTGTGTTCATGGCGACAAGGTCCAACTCTAGTGCACATTGATTTTGGTCTTCTGCATAATTGAGTAGCTCCAGAACACATACCTCGGCTAAACAATACATCTGTTAGAACAGGGAAAACATTAAAACAAATATATGTGTTAATTTACAAATACAAAACATCCAAAGTCCTTGTCACGGTTAAATGAAATAGAACTAGCACAAATAGATCCTTAGTACTCTCACCTCTTTAAAAGGTCATCAGGGAATCAACCTGATAAACCTATAATGAGGTGAACGTTAAACTAGGGAATTGATAAGAAACTCTTTGTGTTGGCCTTTGTTTTGAGAAATAGTAATAATTAGTTCCTATATGATGAAGACAGAGAAATCTCAACCGTCGGCAAAAGATTTCATCCTCCAAGAAAGACTTGTGCTAAACATAAAAAAAATCTTTACTTCGAGTTAGTATTTCTCTTTCTACGTCACAGAGAAAAATATTATGTTCCTTTATAGTTGTCCCTGTTGACTCTACAAGCGATTGTAATGAGAACTTTACTCCGATCAAACCAAAAGTATTCAACCATTTTCAACCCTTACATTAGTACAAAAATAAAACTATGCATTGCACATCGCACATGTTATCAGAGTAAACCATTGCCAGAAGTATTTTCAGGTGTTTTTTTAATAGGTATTTTTTATCATGTACATTTCCTTATGCGGAAATCAATGCACTTTATTTTAAATTCATAATCACTGAGGACGTAATATAAGAAACCTTTGCCTAAATAAGTAAAGATTACATTCACTGTACCATAGTTAATAGTCGCAATATCGAAAGGGTAAAGAACTGTAAAATTTACTTACGTAGATCATTATAATATTAAGTATGATTCTGTCATTGTTGGTATCCATGCTAAAAAGAAACAAAATGAATAATTGTCATCATAGTTGTCGCCGAGTAATATTGAGTTACCAAACACTTCAACTGGGGTTAGTTATTCAGAATTTTTAAACAAGAGGACTTTTAAAACGAGTCTGAGTACTGGTGTAAAACAATAATAATCGAGAATTTCATCACACTTGCTGACATAACTTACTGTTTTCATTGTTCGTCTGAACAAAAGTGTCGTAAGTTACAACACGTGCATATTGTCTTGCAGAATATAAAGAAGACCTTGCATCTTAACACAATCGTTAGAAAAAAGGGATGCTTGTCCTAAAATTACTGGAGGGAAATGAATGATTTGAAAATCCTCTGTGTATCTAATAAAACATATTTACACTTGCTCTGCATCCGTTCATTGCAATGCATTGCGAAGACTTATGTTGCTGTGAGACTAAAACAACATTTTCTATAGTAACGTCATCAATCTCTATAGTTACGTCATCAATCTCTATAGTAACGTCATCAATCTCTATAGTAACGTCATTAATCTCTGTAGTAACGTCATCAATCTCTATAGTAACGTCATCAATCTCTATTGTAATGTCATCAATTGTTTTGTTGTCAAGACTTAATATGCTGTTCAAAGTACTGTTCGAAATTTTAAAATAAAGCATAGCTACCCTATCAAAATGTAAATATGAATAATGATTTGTTTTGTTTTGCAAATATAGTTATGGTCCTATAACACACATTTTTGTAACCCTATCTGGCTTTATAGCATTTTTTCATCAGTGACAATGTGCGATATAGGACTATTACAACGTACATGTGCTAAACTAATCATTGCTTAATTAGCTGATCTGCTATTCACTCTTTTGAGTTAAATCAGTAAAACCATGACTTTTCTTGGAGTCGAATTGCTTGTTTTTCTGCCCTAAAACTATTATTATAATTTTGCTTTTAACGCTAAGGAAAGAGCAATCCTTCATTAAGAATGATTTTATGAAAATTGATAATATTCACTGTAAATGCCTTTTCCTAAATTTGTTTCTGCAATTATTACAACATAAGTAATTTTTTGAATACTGTAAGATTTTTATAATGTTTTATTCATTCACGCGCGTGATGCACTTCAGCTTAAAAATAAATGGTTGTAATGTAACAAAATAACAAACAAACTCGAACCAAAGTGTGTAAACATAACCTCCGAACGGAACTCATCTTCGCGAATATAACTGATGCTGTAGTACTCTTTACCGTTACTACTAAAAGGAGTCATATCAAACACAAACTATTAAAAACAAGTAGCGTGCCAATGAAAACATGTTCCCACAGGTAAGATATCATTGAAGTGTGACTGTTATACATATATTGACTGTAAAATCGTATTGCCTTGCCATTGGACGGCGATACTTTTGACATGCTGCCAAGACCACGTATTGGAGGGTACGTTTTGTAATCGACAGAAAAAAGATCATTGGTATATAACGTGCGTTTACAACATATTCTGCAATGTAATTTGACTGCGTTACTATCGCGAATGTTATAACTGTGTCGTGTATATTCTATTGATACTGTGGAGTATTCTGTAGATGTATTGGACGTATACCGTTGATCAATTCTACGTTGTGGTGGTTTATAAATGATGACTAACCAAGCCGTCGTTAACTTTGATATATCAAAATCATTCATATAATAATAGATCGTTCGTTGCGGTTCTTTGCATCGGCAGCTCTGAGTCGCATGTTTCGTCTATATATTGCTATTACAATATTTACATTTTTCGTTCCTTTTTTAAATTCGTCTAATCCAACGGCGATATCACACTGTTCCCAGTGATGTCGAGAAACTGACTTCACATTTTTTTCAAGGATGCTTTATATCTACATACATTTTAGATGTATGTAATTGGTGATGTTAACTGTTATCAACAGTACATATTTTTTCGTATTTTTCATATTTCTCATTTGTAATGCTTTAGTAGAATCTGTTTAAGCTAACAATGATATCGCATATAACTGATATAGATATTTGACAAGTAATACAATTATTTGCTCTTTTGGCAAACATTAAGTCTTATTTAATTCTCGTGTTTGTAGGTTTAATTAACACTGCTGTAGTATTTAAAACTCTTTTTATAATAAGATCTTAATCCTACTTTTTTTTAAAGCTGCCTAAAAGCAATATTGACTTTTTTATCAAAATTAACTGGAAACCAAGAGCTGCATACAAAATGTAAAAGATAACAGATCTATGATATGTTTCCGCTGTAAAAATATAAACATTTTCCTCGAGGGAGATAAAAACGAAATGTTGCTTGAGATCGATGGATATTTTAAGAGATTCCTCGGGATATCATAACTCAATATCTTGGAATAGTAATATTTTCTTCTTTGTCATCTGGGTTTAAAATAAGACAGAATTGAATTCAGCTATACGTTAAACATAAACGTTTTGGAGGGATTATTCGAACCTTTATTCTTGTGATATTTTATAAATGTCTATTGATATTTATAGATTATCACATTTTGTTTACAGGATTTGCGGTGGCTTCTCATTTTGTCAGCTACATAATCCTTGACAATTATATGTGATAAACTGTCTAGCATGTAAGCACTATTACTTTTTTTTTAAATGTCATTAGCAGCTCTATTAGTATATTTTGTTTTACTCACAATCAATTACTTTATAATGACTTTATTCTGACAGGGAGATTTTTAATTGATAGCGGTTCGGTTCATAAGGTCACCTGGCGCAAGCATACATTCTATTTCCGGTAAGAAACCATTCTCAAGTCAACTTCCTTATAGAGTATCCCCAACTTTTCCCTTTAAAATGAAATTATCGTCGCTATTAAAAATGTATATAACCATTTAAAACATGATGCCTATTACATGTCACGAATCGTGAATGAATCCGAACATTTGTTATGCCTTTGCATATTTCTGATTGTATTGCCTGCTGTACGTTTCTCCGCTAAAAACAAACGGTACGTTGTCTTTGAAGAATTTGTAAGTGTAATGTTCACTTATCGATGACATTAATTATCATTTATGCTTTAACGTAACTAATGTATGTTGATATTGTGTGCGAAATACTTACTTTTGTTTCATTTGATATATGTTCTCAAAGAAAATGGCCAGCTCCAATTGAATAGTCGAACGAATGCACAGTAAAACACGCATGCGCTGAAACATCAATATAATACACGCAACAGTGTTTCGTATTTACGTAAATATTATTTTGAATATGCTTGTATTTGAATGGTGCAGAAAAGGTCCGGAAAAACCATCTTAGCATGATACACACATGTGATTACACCTATATAACTTGGTAGTAGATTGAGTATGCCAAAATGATTTTAATACACAATACTGTTATTCTGCTCTTCAAGGATTTATCAGTGATGCTAAGGCCCAAAACAATAAAAAATGTAGAGGTTGAAAATAAGATAGGTGTGTATATTATGAAGAGTACCACTACCAAAACGAGATCATTGTGGCTCTCAAGGAGACGGCAGCATTTTGGATCCACCAGCCGACTTTACATTAAGTAAGCACCAATTCTGTTTCTGTTATTAAGCAGACGGGTTGTTGCAAACAATTTGCATATCCTGAGAATAAGTATCACAGACAGAATCATAACTTATTCACTCACATAATCAGAACAGTATTGACGGCTCCAGAATTTCTATCATTACATTAAAATATCTGTCGTTACCGTACAATTTAAAAACGTGTTAAGATTTTTTAAGACACATGTGGTAAAAGTCGATGAAAGCATATGGACATGTAAACAACGTGATACAATCCTATTATTCATATTCCTCCCCTGGGCATGATACTGCATTTATTGGCCTGGTATTTTAACGAAACTCTTGATTTTAGAAAACAAAAGGTTGTGTATCCGGATAATATTGATTTATTGATTTATCTATTGTAACTAGTACTCCCAATTCCCATAATCCGACCAATTACACAGACAGCCAGTTAATAGATCAATTGTCATTCAAAGTAACCAAATTAAATAGAATGAAGATATAAATATTATATCAAACACGGTATTAGTATTAGCCATTTACTCGTATAAAGCGCCAATAAAGCACATTCATATAGATAATAAGACGATGCTAAATTCAAGACTTTATTTAGAAGGAATATACATGCAAAACATAGTTATTATTACTTTAAAACTGATGTGACTTATTGTAATCGTCTTTTACGTGCAACGTCGGGTGTCGCGTGTCTCAAAAGTCACTGACTCCGCACTAACAAAATTTGCAGGAAGATTGCATTGCCAAAAAAATGGATATGCGTCATGTACGGCCTATCCTTTTGTTGGCCAATTTCATAGCCACCGTGTTACCACTTTACTATGATCGCCGATATGGGCCGGCAGAAACGTATCATGACTTATTATAATTATGCCCGGCAGTTTTCAAAGAGAAAAAATATGTCCGGCAAAAAAGTATCATGACTCTATATAAATAAAAAAAAAAATGTCAGACAGAAAGGTACTTTGCCATATATCTACCAGGGGTTAGCACGGGAGTAATATCCCAGGAAACTAAACAGAAGACGAAACATAATCCCAAAATTAATGACTTTTACCTTTACGCGATCTGAGTAAATGACAGCGGACACCATTATAACACACATGTGGAACAAAACCTTAGCAATATAACTACAACCGTGTTTCAACTCCTTAGCATGCATCATTTACGCATTATTATCATCGGTAACATGTGCATATCATTGATATTCATTTTTGTTTGATGTACTTAATGTGTCTTTTACCTGTAGTATGATTTATGATTAATTAATCATGAAAATTAGATATAAGAAAATAACTCGTTTAGTTGCAGAAATGTTGATTTTTAATATGGTCTGCCCGAATATGTCATAAATTCAACAACTATAAGAGACTTCGAAATCAAATAAGGTAAACATTGGCAAAACCTAGAGTAAAAGTACATGTACAATCGTGTGGTTAGTTACAGACAGATATCTGGAAGTGACAAATCATATTATTTATATGTAACAATATAAGATATGGTTATAGAGGCAGTCAGTGCCTGCGTCCGTTACTTATCCTATTAAAATGACGAAAATAATCTGATAATCGTACATAATGTATCTAAATAAGCACATCCTAATGTCTCCGAGTAATAGTGATATGTTCACTTTGAAGGGCATTCATTCTGATAACTGATTATGAAGACAGAGGGAATCAGATTAAGTTACCGCTAGTGGATGATACTGAATTTTTTCTTAATGATTTGCATAAGCATTGTTTTAAAATCATTTTATTTCTCCAATTGCTTTGACAATGTGAGAAATATTCCCATTATTACAATGTTACCCTTAATACAATATGCAATTATACTTTATTATCTATACTTTAACCCTTAACCCGTACTGAGCTCTGAAAACTGTTTATTCTGGACTTATTTTTCTATGAGAAAACTGCCGGGCAGATTTATATGAAGTCATGATACATTTCTGCCGGACATATTTTCTCTGAGAAAACTGCCGGGCAGATTTGTATGAAGTCATGATACATTTCTGCCGGACATATTGTTCTCTGAGAAAACTGCCGGGCAGATTTATTTGAAGTCATGATACATTTCTGCAGGACATATTTGTATCTGAGCAAACTGCCGGGCAGATTTATGTGAAGTCATGATACGTTTCTGCCGGCCCATATCGGCCATCGTAATTTTCCCCTTGGGAGAGGGTTTTTTCACTATAGCTTCAAAAGAGTCAATACTCAGCATATTCTCACCTTCGTCATGTGTTTTAGAAATCTTTAGCATGATTTGTCAAAAGAAGCAACGTTTTAACGGCTTTTCAAACATGCTACACATTTTATATACACTAGAACGTAAAAGAAACTAAACCACCCTTAAATGTCCATAATGTATTTAACGGATTTTTGAATGAAATATAAAAAATATGACTGATAATTGGAGATGGCGTTTCTTTTGCTTGTCAGTATATCATGAAATGAGGTTTAATGACGTCATTTATGATATTATAGGATTTTGGATCTTTCCAGCTAGCGGCACCCAGAGCCTTCCCCTTTTTGACTTCCTGAACATTTGAAATCAAGATGATAATTACTGGACGCCGCCATCATAAACTCAAGAGTCACAGAAATCAAAAAGGGAAGGAGTCTGGTCGTCACCAGCTTGTAAATTAACAGACATGGCCTCATTTTACCACCATCTTGAAAGCTAAACTACCGGGGGATGACCTAAAAGCGCTATATATATATATATATATATCCACCTCACATCATTACATAAATTTGAACCCGGTGATATCTGTAGATAGATAATGCAATGTTTGTCAAGATAAGGGGAGACAGTATGTACTTAAAGTATAGATACACTGACTTCAATATGGTATAGTGTAGACTAAAGTCTGAACGCTGATCTCGATGTATGTACATTTTGATGTTTTAATGCCGGTGCACCAGGTATGTTTATTTTATGTCCTTTGTAAAGAGGACAAGAACTCGATACATCTGTGTATACATGTGTGTATATTTACCTGGTAGTAAGGTATATAGTCACTGTTAATATGTAATATTTGTACGGTTAAATTCAATTGGACGTTTGCAAATCTTATTTTTAGAAGTATAATGTCTTTCTTGTTTAATGAAGCATTTAAAATGCATATCATGTTCTGTAATACACCCCGGGTGTGCATTGTCTACATGATAGTGTGAGTCCATAGAGCATGCATTGTTTATATGTAATGCTCGGGACTGTCAACACGTACTCTACAGGGTCAAAATGTCGATTTGTGTAATAGTACTTTAACATTGAGCTCATGTGTGTACAGGTGATATATGTATTATAGTTATAGCCTCTGTTCGTACTGTAATGATCAGTTGCTTTTCGTGGTTGCATTTAACTGTGTGTTGGAGATAAATAGAAACCGAATACAGTCAAATACTGAATATTGGTAGTCATCGTTTAAACTGAACATCACTATAATGCGAAAACAATTAATAGCATACAAGTAGTATAGTTAACAATGCGCTTGGTTTCATCTTAATGAATTAATAAAAGTATACAAAACGAAAATATGTCAAATCTAAAATTTCTTATGCAGATGAATATTCACAAAAATCAGGAGAAACATGTAGCTGAAGGATGGTATGGTTGTGAAGGTTGAAATGGTTTGAGTCGATTCCAAGAAATGAAACTATAATATTTACATTTGCATGGCATTGTCACTATATAGCCTCTTTGAAAGCTGTGTCGTTGATGGGACTTTAATTACCATGCAGCACGAGACATACTTCTTAGCGTATTAATACAACACTGACCGGAACTACAATATCCAATGTAAATAAACATGGCTGCTGCTGAAATATCGCTATTGTGAGATTTGACAATGTCATTGTAAATTTATGTGCAAAATAAAAAATAAAATAAAAAATACTTTTATTACAACAAAAACAAGACCAAGGTCTGCAATATCGTACAAAATGCACATCGGTTGAAATCACCAATGCCGGCAATGGAAACAATTTTAACGCTCATGCAATTTATCAGAAATATCGTCTGTTACACTGCACTGATCAACAGGGGTTCGTTACAAATGTCTGAAATACACATATTCTATAGACCTACTGACACATATGTTACAGACCTACTGATATGAGTCACAGCACACATAAACATTTCAGACATTTGTAACGAACCTGTGCTCCGTCGCAAGATCACTCACTTCAAACGCTATCAGTTTCACGCGTCTCGCATCCACGGTTCCTCAGTTTCTGACGACATGTCAAATAACGAGGCTGTTATAGAATCTACCGACTGTTGTCAGGTTCCCATACAATCAACAAATAAATTCACGCCTGGATTCTTCACAAAATGAGCAAAGAGAAAAGTTCGAATTAACTTCCAAAAATAACTCCCTCGTGGAGGGCAAGGTCGGATTTACGGTGTTCACTGTATTTGTCCATGCGCGAAATTTGTTCCGGGGAAAAATCGAAACAATTTCAAATCTAACTTTCAGCTCAGAGTTCTATTGATAAACTTAAATCACCCTATAGACAAATCATACGCAATTGTATTGATACTGAATTGTGGAATAACATTGAAGTGTTTGTTAAAATTTCAAAGTACTACTTTGTTTGCCAATCAGCACGCGATAAACACGCTGTTCAAACTATTGAACGAAATTGTGTGGACTGTCGATAAGGCGGGCATTTTAAAATTTTAAATATAAATTATAAGTTAAAAAAGAACATAAGAGGCAGAGAAAACGTTAATATAAGTATTGAACTGTTTTTGTATGGTATTTATGATCTATTTGAATGACACAGCTTTGTAAGCAAACAAATCATAATGCGCTAGCCTTAAATTACCCTTAAAATGTGTTTATTCATTGCACAAGGCCTGGAGATATGTAACAAACAAATATCTAATAAACAATTCTGGTTGAAACAAAAAAGGTCAAATATGTCCCGCCGTTACAGTTCACGTGGGTAAGTCAGTCTACAATAAGTTATTGTCATGAACTACCTCTTAAATAATTCCTGAACAAAGTACTGTCTTATGGTTTACGTTAATGAGTCATGCGACAGGTACTGAATAAGGCGTATATACAGTTTCGGAGCAAGTAGTGCTTTGTAGCGCCATTTCAACATCCTATCTTGTAGTGCCCTTAATTCAGATATTTTGTCCACGTATCGCTTTTTGATGAATTAACTCGGATATGATTCAAGAACTCATGTGATGCAGTTAATCTGGAAATGATCTGGTTAATGTCTTGCAGTACTCTTAATTCAAATAAGATCTGAGTACTTTATTGCAGTACCCTTTATACAATTATATTATCGTGTTTAGTCTGCACTAAACCCAACAGCACGCACAGGTTATACTCTGCTATGTTTTTATGTCGATAAAATAACAAACACTTAAATTGTCGAAAATGAGCATTTATTCTAAATGCCAGAAATCGAACATATGTATACATCTTTGTGTTGATTTTTATAATAAGGTGTACGAAGAACCAAAAAATATGGGGCTCGCTTCAAAATAAACGCCATTTGTAATTAAACAAATGAAAAAATAAATTTAAAAAAAGATGTGCAACAATTACATTTTTACACATTAGTACATAAAGGTGGATAAGAATTAGGGGAGGTGGAGGGTAACCTATTTTTTAAGGAGATTTTTCAAAATGTCAGCATGGAAAAAATTCTGCACAGGTCACGTGGCTTAAGTACACCAAGACATCACGTGACTACTTCGATAGGGATGGACTAGTTTAAAAAACGGAAAGTTATCCTCCATCCGGAACCAACAAAATATAACAAATAAAAACATCATATACTAACCAGATAATATAAATTACTTTATGCATTGCATAAATACAAATATATTCAACCTTCATTTTGTACTGTCTCGCGGCACCCTTAATTGACAAATGATCTGATAATTGTCTTGCATTATCCTAATTTAAATACCGTTTAAGTACTGGATGAGGATGGTAACAAATTAGACTCGACCCAAGTACTGCCTAATAGTGCCATTGATTAAGCCATTAGGAAAGTACTGCCATGTCGTGCCCTTAAAATATTCATGCAAAACATGAAGTCATGAAGTATATACTCCCTACATGCATGTTAATCAAGAGCCAAATATTGTAATAGGGTGCAAGTAAATTCATGACTACGTTGTTTTATTGTATCGATGAATCAATCTCAAGACATGAACTTTCTGGATGTAACCTGAACAATTCTTGGGGTTGGTACTGAATTGTGGTGCCGATAAATCAGTATAGACATAAGTACTTTAGTTTTGACCATTACACATTTCCAGATAAGATCTAGCAAGAAACGAGTCATGTTTGTTGTAAACATTTAACATCACTGAAAGTACCAGTGTCTTCCCCGAGAGTCTACAGCAGCCTTTTTTCAGATCGTAGGGCAAGCAGTATTGCGTTTCCGTCACAGTACGTCATTATATGGATAATCCATTATCTTATTATGCGCTAAATTCAAAGTTTCGAATTCTTTCTTGCAGACTCATTGATATCCTGACTTCCACAATGACAACATCTGCTGGTACGTACCAACAGGGAAAAGTTTTACATATGAACTACCTGTCAAAATAGCACTGTGTCTCATATGTAATACTATTTGTACAATTCGCATTCATGTATATGTCTATACAATGGAATCCAGGTACTCATATCATGTTGGCTACTGCAACATTGGAACATTTTTAAAAGAATTTCTGATGGTGAAGTTGTAGGCGTTGCAGGTATTTCTAAGCTAGGGAATGTTTTTATACCGAAAAGAGCTTCGAGCACTAACACCAAAAAACGATATTTGGCGAGTTTTGCATGAAACGAGAACTACATATCGGATTCGAGATTCGTATAAATTGTTTACATATAAGACAAAAATCATGGTTAAGGCAAGTTCTTTATATAGTGTATGTTATCATGACGACGCCATCATTGAAGTCTTCATAATAAGTTTGCTTTGGTTAAAGTACGATAGAAGATGTATAAACCCATTCCAAATATTAGATAGCCATAATGTAAGCAACCCAACAACTACACAGCATTTCTTATATGTGAAAGGAGATAAAAAAAAAAATAGATATCTGTGATATTCGGAGCATCATTCAACATTGAATTAACTTAACTTAACCAATGTTTTATACATGCAGAATACAGATATGAGGTTGATGACTTAACAGTTACGGAAGAGATGCGCAGGGACTTTCGACAATTTGGATACATTATGGTCAGGTAAAATCAATTTGACTATTTGGCGCCGTTAGTTTTTTCTGCTTTGTTCAACAATAGACCCTTGTGTGTGGTGTTTCTAACACCTGGTATTTAACCCAATACAACAAGATAAAGGACTTTGTTTAAGACTTTTAATTAGTGGGAAATGCAACATACATAACAACATAAAAATACATTTTATTATCAGGAAAACTAAGTTTTTGATGATGGATGTACAGTTTAAAGAAAAAAATGTCACGATGAAGAAAAATATCAAGTTCCTAAAATTCCTTAAAATGGCGAGCGAAATTATACCTCCTACATTCCAAAGTCAAGAAAGGTATGATAATGACATAAAGGACTTAATAGACACATTTCCCCATATTCTGTTTACTACAGAACACTTCAGATATGGATTTTAAGTTTATTAAATATTTCCTACCAAGGATGAGTCATATATGGACAAAAATGGCTATATTTCGCAACAATAAAAAATGTCCTTCTGTTTGCCATGTTAATCGATGGTGTGTTCCTTTACACATTCCTTGTTATTATGTTACACTAACAACCACAAGTTGCGTGACAATAATGATGTGAAAAAGTCGTATTATACCACACGCTACAGAACAATCCAGCTTTATAATACCATTACGATAACTGTAAAGGACGTTCGTATCTTGATGCGTTTAAGTTAATCTTTCTTTTTGTTAGTGGCGTTATGATATACATCTGTGATACATATGGAATGTTTGTGTATATCTATTATTCGTAATACCTATAGATACTACAACAAAGGAATTACGACATGCAATAGTGCTGTCAATAACATTCTGTCGTATCTGCTTCAAAACAACTAAAAACAGGAACATGAAAATGCAATATGATAGCAGTGATATATCTGCTACAAATTAATTGTTTGGAGACGTATTGTCATCTTTCAAAATTTCATATACTTATATTAGGGATTGTTATACACGTTAAGAATGGAAATACCTGTTTGTATAAGTTGTTGCATTGTTACGATAATTTTGTAAAACTATATGTTATATCTTAAACAGCTTTGCTCGACATTATCAATATTCTGATTATCGTTTATCCTCTTTCCTATCCATCTATTTTTTAACGATGAGAGTAAACGGAAAGCTTGTAGACAGTTAACATAAAAAATCATCTGAAAGAGGTCGCAATTGTGTTTCGGTATGCCTATGACGTGTGTTTAAGTATACATATACACTGAGGCCGACCTCCATCGCAAGTTTCAACAACAGACTTTAAACATTTCTTGGTCCTATTCCAAATCAGTTAAGTTCCTGGTAATCACAAATATGGAAATAGTGACGCGAAATGTTTTTTAAACGCGATATTTAGTCCGCGGAGAAACATTCTTTAGGGCAAAACACATAAAATAACGGTACCTTATAAAATATAAACCTTTCGGTATGTTAAATCACATTATGTGTTAGTAGCAATCCAGCTAGCTGACCGAGAATATATAAAATATTAGCTGATGAATTATAATTCACACAGTTTTTAATAAATACAGTAAGTTTTGTCGAAGTAGGGTTGCTATTATTAATTCATGTAATTTTTGTATATCCCATTTTGAGATTAGAAACCGCACCTTCACGACAGAGATAATACCGACAATGACGCTTGTGTTAAATTCAGTACTAGCCATAATCTATATTCTATAACAAAGATAAAAAAAACAACACACAAGCGAGCAGTCGATGTTTTTGGATAAAAGGTTGATATTACCTGTTCAGAAAAACAAATTAAGTATATAAAGCTCAGAGGTAACGTTCGTTCTGTGTGTTTGGGTCTTTTCTTTGTATTTGTTTTTGTATAATCGTTGTGACATGCGTTAATTATAACCTATAATCTAACATATTCCATTACAATCGCATGCTATTGTTAAGGGATACACAACCCTGTCATGTTTTATACTAAGAAGAATTCCGGAAAAAAACAATATATCTCTTTTTGTCACACAAACACGCGAGTACTATCGTTTTGATGTATGTAAATGAAGCTCAGACGTAACGTCCATTCTGTGTGTTTGGGTCTTTTCTTTGTATTTGTTTTTGAATATACTTCTTCCACATGAGACCTCGCCTAGATCCAATAATCTTTGTGACATACGTTAATCATAACTTATAATCTCATATATTCCTTTACAATTGCATGTTATTGTTAAGGAATAAACAACCCTGTCATGTTTTATACTAAGAAGAATTCAGACAAAACATGATATATCTTTTTGTCACGCAAGCACGCAAGTATTATCGTTTTGATAATAAAGCACAGTATATAATGATTCCTCGTTATTATTCAGAATTTTTTAACTATATATATAAAATATTTTAGAAAAGAATGACCTGGAAGATACCGACTAATTCAAAATACAAAATATCAAAGTGTATACTGAACAGGAGCTATATGACTGTTTATTCTTTATCAATCAAATGGCTTTCAAATATATATTACATATATATATATTTATAGCTAAATGCGACGTACTTTGGACAATTTTCAATATCAATAGTTACATGTTTAGTTTAAAAGCCAACAGTTATTATGCTTTAGACTAAAGAATGACAAAATAAAAGAAAACTTATCTAATTATCTTCACGTTGTTCGTTGATCGCTTTAAAAATCTACCGAAAGATAAGTTTACATTGTAATTAAGGCCAACGCGGTTTGGGTTTGGCAAACGATCAAAAAAAAAATCCACTGTGCTTGGTTTCCTGTACTTTTCCATTGGGTATTTTTGTCCTTAAATTGCGTGACACTGATATAAAATTACACATAATTTAAACATGAAATAACATTATGAGAACTACATCCAAAGAACAGACATTGCTTCGTACTTATCAATTGTGTTGACAAAGACATTGATTGTTTAACGTTATTAATAATGTCAAATAACCTGTCATATCTGCCTCTATTGATCGACATTCCGCATACGACATAAGTTGGCACTAACAGATAAAAAAAATCATACCACAGTATTTTCTAGTTAATTAGTTTGGAATCATTATGTTCGTTTTCTATCCAATTATTTTATTTGAAGCATTAATCTTGGCTTAATCGTATTACTGTAAACGTTCAAATTTTAGCGATATATCTTATTGAGCGCCTTTCGCGCTCCAAATATCGCCCTAAATATGAAAGCGACGATTGAATTTCCCATATATTGTTTTCTTTTGCATTTTCTTTCAAAGTAGGTTAATTCATATCAATTCGCCAATCTGTTACAATTCGCCAATATGTTTAAATGTTACTGCGCTAAAATTTGAGAGCCCTAAAATTTGAGTGAGCGTAAATTTGGGTGCGCTCAAATAAACACGTTTACAGTATGACGTCATTACTTAACGTTAACATCATATATTTATTTTTGCAGATAGAGTATCGAGAATTTAGGATATTGAACAACTTCACCTTTTTTTGGCATTGCAACTGTCTGAGCATGACCAAATTGACATGACATTTACATTAGCAATGATGACCCACCTATCATGACGTCATCAATTTAACGTTGGCTTTTACTGGTCTTCCTTCGATGATGACTGTTCTGTACATTTAACAAACATTTTCCAATTTCTTTTTAGGTGATAATAAATCTAAAATGGTAAATGTAAGTAGCAAGTTGATTGCGTAATTTATGGAATTATCATTTCCAATAGGCCTTACAATTAACAATAAATGCCACATAAATCAATGAGGAAGATTTAACCAAGGAGTACGTGCTTTTAAGCTTCTATTATTAAGTAAACTCTAAAATGGCACTTCTTCACCGGTAAAGAGATAATACAGCTTCGTGTGTAAATAAATATTATTGATTCACCTGCAAAAATAAAATACTGCTTTACGGATTAAAAAGAAATTACCGCTTCACGTTTATAAGATAGTAATGCTTCACCTGTAGCAAGAAAGTACTGATTTACGTTAAAAACATGAGTACTGCTTCATGCATTAATTCAAAATATATCTCCACGTGTACAAAAATATAGTACTGATTCACATGTAAAAAAAAATAGTATTGATTCAAGTGTTAAAAATAGAGCTGATTCACGTGCCAAGAGATAGTACCACTTTAATTAAAAAGAAATATTACAGCTCCATGTTTACACCCAAAGCATTGTACTGCTTTATGTGTAAAACAAAAAGTTCTTTTTTACGCGTAAAGAGATATGACAGCTTCACGTGTAAACAAAAAGATAATACTGCTTTACATGTGAAAAGACAAAACACTGTAAAAAGATATTACTAATACTCGCGTACACACTTTAATCTGTATCATCTCTTACATGTGAAGCACTACTAGCCCTTTACAATTGAATCTGTAATATCTCTTTACGTGTAAAGCAGAACTATCTTTTTACACATGAATCTGTAATATATCTTAACATGTGAAGCTGTATTATATCTTTACACTTGGAGCTGGAATATCACGTTACATGTAAAGTTGTGATCATAGATAGTACTAATTCAGATGTAAAGAGATATTACAGTTTCACGTGTAAATGGATATTACAACATTACGTGTTAAAACAAAATACTCCTTCATATGTCAAAAGATAGTACTACTGCAGATGTTAATAGATACTACAGGTGTATAAAGATAGTACTTCTGAACGTGTACAGAGACATTACCGATTCACATGTTAAAATATAGTACTGCTTCACATTTTAAAAGATAAGAATAACCAATATATTCAATTCCATTATTGCAATCGAACCTTTGAACATAAGTAAACCGACTATATTAACGATTACATCCTCTAAAAATCAAAACGTTGATGAAGAAATCTAAATAAAGAAAACATGTTATAAACAACATGAGTCATAAGAATGAAAACTTATGTCTAATATATTCAAAAACATGTGGAAAACAGTGAAATAGGGAAATGAGTATATTGTAACCCTATATAAGGATATGCATTTAAAACTTCTGCCTACAACAAATCTTTTTTTATTTTAATTCTAATTTCATGTAAGCCGTGCCGGAACGAATTTTAGCTACAAGGTTAAGCCGACTTCGGGTATTGATAAGACACTAAAACGCCACGGGGATGTACATGTGTGTTGGAAAACAACTCATGCAAACGTCACAGTACTTATGGCTATATTTAGCAAGGTGAAGGATTGGTTATTTTCCATGACAAAAAAAAATGGAATATATGCAACACAGCTAACACGTGTTCGTAATAAATGTTTAACTTAAGAAACCCTTGACCAATCGCATGGTTATTCCTCGTTGCTATTAAGACAAACAGAAGTTAGAGATATGCATCCACTCTATGCTATAACGTCGACCACTGTAGTCATAGTCCATATCGTACTGTTTAGGTTAGCGCGTTTAAGTATATCTCATTGAGACTCCGAAGATCTTAAACATTTACAGTGTTTACCATTCAATAACTGTTTTTTTAGTTTACAGATCCGATCATGAGCTATATAGTTGTTAAAATGTCTAGTTCTACAACAAGTTTTATGAAATAGGCAGTTTTCGCTATTTTTATTCCATGGCTCTTCTGAATTTTTGAGTTTTCCCGTGATCATCAGACGCTGATACATAAGTCAATTCTTGTAATGGATATATTACAATGGAATTTTATATCGACAAGTTTATCAACCGGCGAACATACTATCATGTGTATGTCGATATAAGCTCAATCAGTTAAACGTAAGTATGAATCACTATTATAAATGTGAATCTGCTCCGTAATTAAGCAAACTACAGGCTGTAATATAAACATTTCTTAAACGAGATTGAAACGCTAAATACTATGTAAATGTTAACCAGTTAAAAGGCAGCTATGATATTGATGTCATTTCCGGATTGATCACGTGATAGTAGAGGTGATGTAATCAAATAATAGAATGTTTTCGAACGACGGTGATTTTATGAAGATAGCTATCTCTTTGCAAAATTCTATGAATTAATAATCAATCTTAGTTATACATTAGTTTACAATCATGGTTAATTACTCTGCGTAGAAGCTCCGTAGAAAGAACGATATGTATAGATATATATATAGCCTCTAGGAAATCATAAAATGTTGAATATGATGTGTTCGTTAATTTGATATTTACATGCTGTAATCGAGATTTCAGTATAATCAAACATCACCGAAATTGACCGACACAGTTCTCTAAAGAATGAATCTAGACGATGCATGTATTGCTTTAAAACGACGATAAACTTATGAAACGCAACGTTGTTAACTGAGACTTGTACTTACAGTTGCGGGAGGCCATTTTTACTAGAACTGCGCATGTATGAACAAATGTATCCGGTTAAAAGGTCGTATCTTATAATAACAAGGATCCTCCGAAATCATGAAAATTTTCCGAAATCGTCATTTATTAATAATAAAATGGTATCATAATGGATATGAGTTGTTTTGTTATTTCAATGTCCAAATGTCGTTTTTCCTGACTGTTTTTATTCAAATTACTACATGTAAAGAACATATATCAACGACATTCAAATTACATATTAGCATTGGTGTTTTTGTGCAATGTTATTCAAATATAAGGAAGGTACGTGAAGCTTAACGTATTCCTTATTCCACAATAAGGACAACAAAACTCCAACAAAATCTAATCTTAATCTTATTCTTATGAGCTCCAAATAAAGGTGAAATTCTGTATCGCCTATTTGAAATAAAGTATGTTTTTTGATATTTTAGTAGAAACATAGATCACATATGTACAATTAGAATAAAATATAATTAGTTTGCAACCTTTACACATAAGGTACAGATACTCAAACATTAAATTACACACAAGAAGGATTATACAGCATAGGAGCAATTTAAACGCTATTATCTCATTTGTGCATATACTTTGTACATACTTAAATACATTCAAATGTTTCTTATAAGCAGCGAAGGTTGAACTGAATATTACCTTTGTCGTAAATCATATTCTCATTGGAAATACCGTCCTGGTAAAATAAAAATAATTATTGCAGGTTCATCGTAACACATTGCTGTATAGTTGTATCACTACTCTTAACTATCAATCAATTAAAGGTCCGATGTGCATGTGTAGAATAGTGAACTGTGGTAGTAATATTAACAAATACAGCTGTACATAAAGTAAGAATTATACCGGCAGTATATGATACACATGTACTGAGTCTGTATCAACACTTTGATATGAAGTGATGCTAAGTCTGAGGAACTTTACAAAGTGACTATATACATACACGTTAGTATACATACATAACTATACAAATATAAGTTAACATAATCACACTGGGGCGAATTGGCTTAACACCTCTGAATATATATGTACACTTATATGCTGATTTTTGATCTTGTTACTTCAGAAACATAAAAAAAACACTTTTTGAATTCATCATCATCATCATCATCATCATCATCATCATCATCATCATCATCATCATCATCATCATCATCATCATCTCATCAATTAACTTATTAATATAAGTTTTGATTGATACCATTTTTTATAGAAAAACCTCCTGCTATCTGAATTTCATTGTATAATACCAAATCGGGACTTTAGTTTTCACTATGATTAAAGGGCATCACTGCAAAAAATAGTTTAAGACTTGCTCACACAAAGATGAAACCACTCGATATCACAATTTGCTAAAAGCACTGTATCACTCTATAATTTTAATATAACTTTACATTTCCCAGTACTTAGAAATGAGATGTTGTTAGTTTGCATTAATCCTATAGCAATATCGAACACAGCTAGCTTACCTAAATATTAAGTCTGCACAACTATGTATACATCAACCAGCCTCAGAAACAACACACTTTACGTAGATAAATGAAACATACATGACATAATATACACATGGAAAGTTCAAGCTCCGTTATCTATTTTGCTTATATATACATTCATAATCAATTAAAAGATGTTGCATTAGCAGCAAATAAACTGCTGTACTTTTTATTTTATACATCAGATTCTTAAAGGGACATCACGGCGAAGCATTTGTTTTCATCTTTTTTTTTTCAAATACTGCATTAATAAATCAAGTGAGTCTCCTTATGCAAAATAACGGTCGGATTTGGATGATATATATTAATAAAAATGAATAATTTTAAGATAAATATGGGAATTTTTACCTGTCTGACAAACGTTTTGTTAAAGGTTTTCCTTTTATTTGCGCATGCGCATAGCACTCCATTTCATTGTAAACAAAATAACTGGCCGTGGGAAGTGAGCGAGAGAAAATCGTTACCGCGTCAGCTACTAAGCGAAAAGTTGCCAAATAGTCAAAAGATAGCGCAAGGATTACGTTACCGAAGCATTATTGCAGGTGGGAAGTATTCAAAGGGGAAAATAACTGCCCTAACAGTTAGTATGGTACATGTATTCTTCCGGATAGCCGGTATAAAGCTGAAATGGAATCGACAGAAATGCTGTTTATGTTATGAATAAATATATCTTAAAATATCAACCTCACTAGTATCTTTGTTTAAGTTGGAACACATATGAACTTATTTTGTTATATTAATGGACATGTATCGGAGAGAGTTTACTTTGCATTTCTATATACAGTAGTTTATGCGAGTGGAAGGGAAAAGTGACTGGTTAGTTTGATTTTGCTATGGGGGTCTTCCTCGCTGTCGGTACTTGGGGTCAAATGAGATACGTGCCCTATTAGATATACATAATTTACCATAATGCCGGGTTCAGTAAAATGGTATGATTTAATTATAAAACAGGTTTTTTTCGCATGAAAGATTTAAATATATCAAAATGACGGTTAACGATGAATGACTGAGGAATGAGATCCTACAGTGTACATGTAGTAAATAGGATCGCATAACAAAAATACTTTTTTAATCGCAATGTTTCAACAGTTTTTGTTTTTACATGATGTTGACTTAGACTGTATGATCATGCTACAATTTTTGTCTATGCATAGTTAATTTTCGACTTCAGATAGAATCGGAATACACATTGAAAACGGAAAAAAAAAATCATTTGTTTACGTTATAAAAATGAGGCGTGCTACCGATAACTACAGCTTCTGTTTTGGACAAAAGGAGCTGACGAAAGATAGTTATCGCAACATAAAAAATGGTCCATTAACAACTGGGCATTTGGAATTTCTGAACGGACTATGAATATGGGGATAGCAAGGTAACATAAGTGAAAGTGCATACAACACATACATTCATAAAACATATATGGCTCTTCACGTGATGTCCCTTTAATGAAAATACATATCCTGGTAATATAAAAACCATATGCATACGTTATGAAAATAAACAATTCAGGTTCATCATGAAACATTTCTGAAGTGTTATATCAATATCCCTTACTGTCAATCAATTAAAAAGCAGTTGTGTCTATGTATAAAAGGTACATTAAAATAAATAGTAGTATATCTTATGATGTAAGAATTATACCAGAAAGATGCGTGTTGTATCTTTATCAGCACTTTCCTATGTACATGGAGTGATACTAAGGTAAAGGAAATTCACAACGTAAGTACATACATAAGCATACACACATAGCTTGTTGTAATCATATCGCACTAGGACGAATAAATGATGAGTTAAGTTTAAGTTAGTTATAATAAATCAGAGACTATAAAACACTGTTTTTATAAAACCTTTCTAAGAAAAATAAAACATATATAAAAATAATTGCCCATTTGAACGATATAAACTAAATTTCTACTTTGTTTTTCCACTGCTGGACAGGAGGAGGGTACACCAATATTGTATACTTAGTATTGCATTTGAATTTCACAAACATAGGGAATATTTCTTGTACTAGTAAAACTAAATTAACAATTAGAAACAAATGCACTTTGATATAAAAAAAAATAAAAAAAATAAAAAAATCTTCTAGTAATGAGACTGTATTTTTGCTATTCGATCTTACTTGACACTAACTGTTTTAAAATGCAGTAGCCTCCCTTTAAACATGAATTGTAAATTAATATGTATCTACGAATAGCTTGGACACAATGTAAGCTAATATATCATCAAGTGAATGTTCAGATACTTTATCATATTTGTTATGACGTACGAATCTACTTAGATACGTTAAACGGAGAAATACGATCTCCAAGCTCCTACAAAATATTCTGTCACATATGCAGGGTTGTGATATGACCTGCACAGCAAATCATACTGTAATTAATCAAAGTCGAAAAGGAACAATGCAATTCAGACTGATTTCAACCTGTGTGTTTTCGTTACACTGCATACTGTTTTTATTCAGGCACGATAATGGAAAGAAATCAATGAAAACTGATAATTATACATTAAACCATAAATAAATCATTCTTCCTGAATGAGACGAAATGAAGATTAATACATGGTTGGTATGATGCAGTTAACGATTTTTTTTGTTTTTTTGTTTTTTGTTTTTGTTTTGTTTTTTGTTTGTTCTTTTTATTTCTATCGTTATTTTTTCATATATTTGCATGAATTCTGTTGTATTCTGAATTCTATTATATAAACAATATTGCTAAAAGTTTGTATTTTTTAAGGAAAAACATGTAATTTCCGATACACCTGAGTATGTTAAGAAAAGTTATTAGATATACGATACTGTATATTATTAATTGTGTAATGGTTGTAAAAATCTTTTAAAAATGTAATAATAACAAGAAAATAACCGAAATCAAAATCAATCTATATGAAATCACATTTCAGGAACACACTTTATTATCATAACAGCCATCGATAATAGATTGAAACTATTGTGTAAATTTTCAGAAACTTTTTCGATTCTGATGACTTGAGGCAAGTGAAACAGGTTATTGAAGACAATGACGAAATCGTTAAGAGAGCGTTTGGGGTACGTTTTATGTCCAACATATCACACGTGTTAAGTTTCAATTTAGAAATATAATATAATGTTGTTTATAACGAAATTGTGATATTTAATCACAGAAGAAAAGTTAAAGGATTATATCAAAATGTTAAAATGTATTTTATGGAAATTTCAATGTATAACTAGTATAGTTGTCTATTGTTCCTGGCTTCACGGTTTGGGGATATCACTCCAGAGACTCCTTGTATTATCCTACACATAACTAGGAACCCGTATTAACTTTAGGAAAGAGTTCGGCATCACATTCCATTACGCTGAAACTATCATACTGCTTAAATAAATATTTCTGTGAAATCAAAAACTATAAAGTGTTTGATTTATTCCATTACATTTTTGATAGTTCATTAAGGCGTGAAATTAATGCATATAATTTCAACTGTTTATCTCATTATATGGTTCATTGAATAAATACCTGACCAAATGTTAAGCGCTTCGTTGGCTTTTAAGTAAGGGCAATTCAGTTTTGAAATTAAGGGATGCCAATATTTTAAAGCCTTGTCCCATTTACTTCTTGAAATGACCGAATCTTAGACCGGGCCAGATCTCCTAAGATAGACAAGAAACAGTAACATGTATATTTTTGATTTTGAAAGTAACATTTCATTAAATCAGGTTTCTGACGGTGCTGGCCGGGAAAGCAAAATGTGCCTTTGGAATCATCCGGGAAATGACGTCACAGGGATGGTGTCCAGATGTGAGAAAACTGTCAATACGTGTGAAGGGGTGCTTTTCTTCTTTACTTTACAACCTTATTGCTTCATTATTCACTTATCAGCTTTTACAAGGTCATAGTTCAAAACGTGATTAATTATTGAAGCAAATAATCTGCATGGAAAACTGACTTAAACACCAAAGACCTTACTTACAACAAATACAATTATTGCACGTACTTATCTATCTGTAGATACTTTATGTAAAAATAATATTGTACCTTAAAACAGTAAGACGTTAAGAATAAACGTTCGATACTTAACGCATATGCATTCTGTATCTTGGTTACAGTACAGTGACCTTTGTTACATTACAATCGATATATGTCAATATAGATGCGTCTATTTCAATCTTGTTCCTAGCTATTGGGCGGGGAAGTCTATCACTACCACACCAAGCTGATGATGAAAAATCCTCGTACCGGCGGTAGTCATCTTTGGCACCAGGACTACGGGTAAGATATAGAAAATAAGTTTGTTTACAGTTTCGTTCCCATTGTCCTTTTATGCACATGTTCCAATTGTACTTTTATACATAAACACCAAAAACGGCATTTTCGAATGCGTTTGAAAAATGTTGGTAGTCGAGGTAATTATGACTGGTTGATATTTAGAAAACCAAACAAAACCAAACATCTATCAAAAACAAATATTACTAGCATTTTGACACACAAAGTTCGGCAATCCTTCCATTTGGCTAGGCATACGCATTTAAACGAAGCTGCTATTATGATAATTTGCAAAAACATATAGACATATTGAAAATACATCAGACCAGAGAAAAAAATATAAAGCAATGTTTGATGTACTTCCAAGGTACTGGTACAAGAACGGGTGTCTCTTTCCTGACATGATGACTGTATTTATTGCCATTGATAAATGTGTGAAGGAGAACGGATGCCTCCAGGTAATATCACTGATGATCGATTCCAAAGATATTATATAGGTAAAATAACGATATATCTATACTAAACCAAACTTCTGATTGAAATTTTGTTCAATAACATTCAAAACTCGCTTACAAGGATACGGATAATATAGAGTAATGAAGCTACATACCTGGTCTAACAAACAATTACCATGTGAAGTAACATTACTTAATGAGTAAATAGAAAATGTGTTTTATAACAGGAATTAATTTAGGATGGCCGTTCTGAGAACGGTTTGCACCTTTTATTTCTTAAAGCAAAAATGGTGATATTCTGGAGTGTTGACGCTAATTTCTTCTTTTGAATAATTTTCTCCTTATCATATGAATAATTCTGTTTGTTACGCCGAATAAACAATAACAAATATGCAGCGATGAAATGTTACATACATATATATGAACTACCATGCCTTAATGGCATCAGGTACCGTATGACAAGATTGTGAAAATTACATAGTAATTTTGGGAAATGCTTGCTCCTTTTACAGATACTACGAGGATCACACAAGTGTGGACGAATAAACCACGTAATGGTGGCGGGTCAAACTGGTGCTGATGTTGAACGAGTCGAAGCCATACAAAATTCCGGACAGTGTCCGCTGGAGAAAGTCGAAATGGAACCTGGTAATGATGTGTAAAATAATATTTGATTTTACAAATATTGACATCTTTCTTTACCGTTGGGACAGACGTGTTTGATCAGTTATGCCTGCATGTCGTTAAATCATAATTCAATGACCACCAAGTCACTTTTATTCGAAACTTCGTTTTGGCAATAATCAACTTTTCTTTTTTAACTTGACCATCACTTAACATATCCTTATATATCAATATCTGAGATAAACATGATTATAATATAGTTTGGTTCATGTTTGACCAGTAACTACATTCAGTTCATGTGCATTTTAAGATGGAATCATTAAATTATGTGTCCATGGTCAATCGAGTGCAGTGATGTCAGACCATCAAAAATAGCAATACTCCGATATCAGGCTGTTTCAATCACAGAGGCATGGCACATAGCCCCAACCCCATTTTCCGTATATATGTATATCATTTACCTATATTATATTATTCAGTAACAAAGACATGACACAAAGCCTAAACCCCATGGTCGGTATATATGTGTATTCTTTACCGAAACATGATTGAGATGTATACGGACTGTGGGGTTATGGGCTATGTGACACGCCCCTGTGCATTTTATTAAAATATGTATCACACCACACCTGCTAAACCCGACGACATACATACACATGCTCGTCTATACGATTATACGTCTCTCTCACATACGTAGCACATGTGCCATGCGTTGCCTGTGGCAAAGAAAAGGTATTCGTCATTCCATATTCGTTATCTGAATAACAAATAACTTCTGGTAGTAGAATGTTAAGTCATTAGTTATAAGTTATTCTCGTTATTTCGATTTATGCATAGCGAATATCTCTCCAAATTTATACTGGTTATTCATCTTAAGTGTTGCGTTGATTTTTATTGCCAAAGTGAATTTTTCTGTAGTATATTCACGATCTTTCTTTCTCGTCTTTATATGACCTTAAACGTTACGAAGACGTTAAACTCCAAGCAAACCAGTTTTATAAACATTTGTTTAAAATCTTGATATCCCACCATTTGTTTTGCTCCTACAACAGGGCTCAATATGACTCTGTCATAAAACATCTTACCTTGTTTATTACATCTGCATTACGCAAGTAGCAGTGGTATCTATTGATGCGTGTGTCTACGAAAAGAAGTCCAGATTTCTTAATTGTTCTACATCATATCATTTAAAAACATAAGAAAAAAACAAAACAAAAAAATATACGAAACAGGCAACATTGATTAATATAGGAAATTGTTTATGTCTATATATGTATTTGATATGTTTAAGGGGATGCGCTGTTTTTCCATTGCAATTTGCTGCACACCAGTACCGGGAACGACAGTGACCTGAGACGTTGGGCCTTCTTGTGCTCCTATAACAAGGCTTCAAATGACCCTGTCATCAAACATCATCACCCGCAGTATACTAGAATTAAAAAGGTAACTGCAGATGCAATGCTGTTATTTTTGTTTGTATTTTTGCTTGTTTATATGTCTTCAACTGAGGGTTTGGCACATGACTATATAACTCCAGCTGATGTAACGACATATGAACATATTACCTAAAATAGTACGGATACATCATCAGAGATATTAGTTCCAACAAAACGTTTAAACAAACAAACGCGAAAACATAACAACGGCTTCAGGAACAAACCTGTGACCGATAATTTATATCTTTGTAGAAATCATTCAATTTAGTTTCTTTAAACATCCGCACACGGTTGTGTAGATACAGACGATTCAAAGTAGAAATTCTACAATAAATCAATTGATCAGAGTTTTTCAGACACTTTTGCACCGTAGAAATAGGCTGGTATTAGTTATTTTCATTTATGATTGATCTATTTATATATTATTTTTTAATAAATCCTCTGAACTTTCATACAGACGTTAGCAATGTAGATACATTTATTTATGAAATCGGTTGAATAATTGGTCATCTACAATTATAGGAGAGAACAGCATAATTCCAATCCTGTCCAGATGTATTTCATCTATCGATAGTTTGTGATAATGTTTTCGTTTCTATTTTAAATATTCGTTATGTATCTACCTAAAACCAAATAGTATCAGGACACTACGTTTTGATAATAGCATATTTTAAAACTATATCTGCCGTTTGAATGTCGGAGATAGCAATGTATAACACGAGTATGCTGTCCTATTTATCCACTCAATAGATAAGTACCATGATTCACTGACAAGCTACACTTAGGCGGATTAATATCCGTACGTATTGCCCATAATGGCCCATCATCTTTACGCAGCTGGCGTCTTGTCTGACCATTTAACTCACATGATAATCGCCTACCAAGAAATAGGTCAAATTCATTTTAGCTTATATAACCTTCATCAAAACATGGAACTTTCCCTTCACAGTCATACAGTTTATAAACATGAATACAAAATTAGTACAAAAGCGTCAGCACAGTGCGACACTCAAAATCGATTCACATTCAGGACCATATAAAAGGAAAATATAATGAAGTCCCAGAATAAAACATAATAGTTTGGCGTTCGCAGTCAACTTTCTTATTAACAAGCTTCAGACATAGGGTCATACTATTTAGTTTGTTCAAGTAAAGGCAAACGGGATGCTAAAAACATCTTCTTTAGAACCACAAGAACCGAAATGCATCGTCTTCACTTAATTTCAAAGTCACAGAGTGGTTATATGTGTTAATATCCTTATCAAAATTCTTTCGTATTATAAATATAATATATAAACTTTTCTTATTTTACAACATTTATGAAACAAGTTAATTCAATTTTTATAAATCCCTCTTATCGGGCTGGATGTTTGGGGGGGGGGGGGGGGTCTTAATGTGGGAGGAAATCTGAGTACCCGGAGAACATCCGCCTCTTTTTTACGTAGCTGGCTTGTATTTTGTAAGGACTATGAGATGTGCTCATACGCTCATTTGATTCATATGTCTTGAAAACATACAAACATGTGCAAACGGTAACAAGAATCATTATATTTAAAACATTTAGATTTAAGTGAAAGGGTTGTCCAATTTTAATACTATTAAAATGAATGAACAATGCAATATATCTGCTATGTCATTTCATAAGCCAAGATATTTTTAAACGTTTTCTTCGGGTTGGTAAGTATGGATAGTGAAAATTTTCTTGTTACACCACCGACAAATATTTCTATGTAACGTTTCGATAACTAGTGTGTTATGTACACTGTCACCTTCATCAGACAAATGACCAGAGAAGCGTATGTACACATCGGTGTAAAATGTGTACGAGTTGTCCACAAAAAAGATGTCGATTCGGCTACGCTGTAGGCGAATGTATATTTTATTGTTATAAATATACCGCAATGACTCGATTCAGATACGCTTTGTTCATTACTTGTTCATATATGTGCGACAGTCTTTGAGCCCCCTCATCTGGATTTAGAACTGGCCCGCTGCGACGTATCCAAACGGCTTCCTTCATCTGTCGCTTGTACAGAGTGATCTCTCTGTCCAATAATTTGGAGCTATCCCAGTCAATCACATGATTTGTATGTGTGGCATGGTCTGTGATTGCCGATTTATTTATCTGGGTCTCCGACTGCTTCCTTTCTGATCGGGTGCATTTCTTTCCTCCTTGAATTTCCGTAATTTTCCGGTGTTCACCAAGGCGGACCCCAAATCGCCTTCAAGTCTCTCTAATATACGATGCGTCGCAGACATGTTTTATCATTTCAGAAATATATATAATTGAATGAATTTTATCGGACCCTTATTTTCTAAAAGAAAATTGATGCTGTTGTATAATTTCATTCCATTATTGATCATTATTGTATTGTTTGTAGCAGAGCTGTTTAGCTATTTTCCTTACCTGATTCTTGCATTGTGTTATCCATGTGCTATCATGATTTTAATAATATTGTGAAAATATTTACCTTAATCTGCGACTCTAACAGAATGAATTATTTTTTGAAATTTTATAAGTCATATTTCAACATAGGTTTATAATATGGTATTGACACATATAAACATCATGGTCTTTTGATTTTAGCAATGATAAATGTACAGTGTATGTATATATGCTATAAACGTAAGTTTGAGGCATACATCTAGACACTAAGGGTGAATATTTTTTCGCTGTTAAGCTTGATAATGCTCTTGCAACAGGAAAAGGACAAATACGTGCTTTCCACCTGGGATCGAACTAGCGTCGACAAGCTTCCCAGTTCGCCTGTCTAATCTATTAAAATAACAAGTCGTCCAAACTTTAAAAAAAATCCATCCATTTTAACAACGTTTCATGAGTATTTACATCAAAATAAGCTTAACACTGGTTTCTTCAGAAACATGTTAAAAAACTGTATATGTACTCAATTCGTTTGAATTACAGGTATCGAATTCTGCCATACGAGAATGTACCAACTTCACCGACATGACAGGAAAAGATTTCATGGATCCAACAAAGGACGCCACTATTCGAGTGGAGAAGTCAACCAACAATCAACAAATAAAATGAATTGACAAATCGATCGAAAATGCTTAAGTCCCTTAAATAGCTTAGAACGACGACATTCCATCTGAAATACATGTTGTTCAGACTCACATTTCAGAAATAAATTAAAATTGTTCGTTGCAAACGCGATGCAATCAGATGGAAATTTCACAACAAAACAATAAACATGTGCATCCATAAACAGAAAGCTGATACTATTAGTAATAAAGAACTGATTCATGTCATTATCTGTGTTTTGATATGCACATATCGGTGACGTAAACAGTAACATGTGGCTCAGTAATTGATACCTATTGCATGAACTAAAGTCAATTATCTTTATTTTATTGCCTCGCATCAACCCTTTGGATGCATGTAGCCGCAGGTTGATTAACCTTTTGGTATTGCAAGTTGCATGTCCGACAACAAGAGCAGAATATTGTGATTATGATACGTATCCAAATCTCTTTTTAGAAAAAACAAAATGTTTTTTAAGGTTGGATTAATTTTAAAACTAGAAATTTCCTGCTGACAAACATAAAAACGTGGGTGTTTTAAATTCGTGTAAGAAGACCTGGAAAACAATAATGACCTATTTTGAGTGTGTGACTAATCAATATTTACCGATCACTAATTGGATTTGTGTTGTCCCCCTCCACTATGAAATGTTTCGTTATTATCCAGCCCATTATTGGTTTTCCTTTTTTCTTAATCCTAAATCATTTTTCTGTCATCATACAGACTTCACACAACCTACAAGCGCTTGTGACAATTAGAATGATCTCATGGGAAATTCTCCAAGCCAAAAAGGCAGTAGGGAGAAGCTGATATGTCTTCTTAGTAAGTGTCCCTTCGCGGCAAAGTAATGTTAATGATTGTTCCTTTACAATTGAAATATGACGGCAACGGATTTTACCATTATCAATCTGTCATCTATTGTTACACTAGATAAGCTATAACAATAGCTATAAAAGGAGTATAATAACATGATTATCTTTATCACAAATAAATTCGCGTGTTTTATCATAGATTTATCAATAGATAACAACAGAAAAAAGTAGAAATCTGTCCAGTTCTCTTTCTCTTTCTGTCTAAAATTGACAGGTTTCAAGGTATTTGTCTTGAGCAACATAACCGACATGTTTTATATGTCAAAACACATTGTTTTTGATGCTATATTTAGAACGGCTTATATAGGGATTATTTCAGGGCAGTGAATTTATGCACATTCACCTTTCGGATGTCCTTACGACTGGCAACAGGGTTTTTTAGTATGGCTGTTATTATTTCTGAAAAGGAAACCAGTTAGGTGAGATCAGTCAGGAGAAGTTACTCATTTGTGATAATGAAAATCATCGACTGTAATTGCAAATAAGAAACACTAAAGGAGAATTATTTGGCGTTTTGTCGCCCGGCCAGGGGGACGGGAATCCTTAATAAAGATGTAATGAAAAATCATTAGTTGTTCCAAGAATTGGTCTGTTTCAGTGTCCGTCTTTGCTCTCCGTGCTAGGTCTGCCTCAAAATTAAAAAAAAGTCTAATTTTTATTTTTCATATGAAGCTAAATTTACTGATAAGATTATCATGAACCGGTATCAAGACATAGTTATAAGTCCTCAATTTATATTCAGGTGTATCGACGATAAGCTGTCTTTAAATAATAATAATAATAATAATAATTCGAGGTTCTTATATACCGCTTTATCACAAGCTAGTTCGTAGTTCGTCTCAAAGCGATTCACAAATTATTATCTGTGGCTAAAGGGCCTTTGCAACCAGCCTTTATCTGTCTCAACTCCCTGGGGAGCATACAGCCGGTACTGCCATTTCGGCGCTCACAGCTAGCATTCTACAATTCTAGCACTGCCCAACCACGTACTCATTTGCAGCTCAACCACGTACTCATTTGCAGCTGAGTAGACTCGAACAAACGGAGTAAAGTTTCTTGCTCAACGATACAACAATATATAACAATAACTCTATCTACCACGTCGATCGTATACACAATGTACCCACCACAGCCTGAAATGAATTAGAACTAATATACGTATATCCATTATTTCCTTTTCAATATCGTTTGTCCGTCCGTGTTTCGTCGTCAATATTGTTCTGACGTTATTGAATACAATTAGTCCTTTGATAAAACAAGCTTCCGTGTTAATGTTCATGATTTGTTCCTTGTGTCATTATTGGAACACTGCTGTCAAGTAGCAAATACAAATAAATCAATCATCGACAGGAGAGGGTTTTATAGGCTTTGCCTGTTGCTCATTTCCGTTTGTATGTAAAACCTAATACAATACAATATTCTGAAACGAAAGGAAAAAACTCGATTATGGGTTGACATCGATCTTTAATTATTTCACAGAATTCGTAGATGATACGTCTTTCAGTATTTCCAACAAATTGGTATTAATCTAGAAACATGACAGTTGACCTCGGCCCCGATTGGTAAGGCACCAGCAATAGTAACAGGTAAACTATTTCCTGAGTGTATTATTAAAAATACCTTTATGTGAAAATATTTTGATATGATTTGCATGATGTAGTTAGATAGAATTGATGAACAAACATATTGAAAAATAAACAGCAAATGTTGACCTCGGCTCCAAAAGCTAATGCACCAGCAATAGTAATATGTAAGCCATTTCCTGACTTTATTGTTAAAACTACCTTTATGGATAAAATGATTGGATTTACATCATATAGTTAAACAAAAATGGTTGCACACAAATATGGCAAAAACATACACTACTTTTTCAGACAATGAAAATAGCTTCTGGATACCGTAAACAAATAGACGTTCTTGAAATATATCGATTGGAGCAATGTATCCTTAGCATGGATACGGTAATGAGCAGTAGATGGGCACAACAATAGATAGCATGCCGTTTGCTACCAGATACAAAGTCTGGCATCAGATTTCATAGGACATTTCCAACCCCTTCAAGTCCCACTGGGCACATTTATTACCGATGTTATTGCAAACGGTATTGTCGTTAACCTAACAAGTGGTGTTATAGCTTAAAATCTACGTGGATTTTGGCTATTGTTTACTTATCTTCGATGTTATCAACGACCATTTCTAACTAGTGATATTAGCGGTTTTTTAAAGACTTTTTGTGTGCAAAAAGGCTTGCCAAGATCATGACCAATATTTAAATACAACGTTTACATGGAGGTCATCTCAAGGTTAGAGAGTGCATTCTTATAATTATTGAGAACATAGTGTTGCCTTTACAAATAGTATCCAGCAAGAAGAAGATTAGGCAACTACTATAGAAACAATATGGTATGTTCAATTTGCTAAGTACATCTTAAATATTAGGAAACACAGCCAAATGATATACTACAGCTTCAACACAGAGGGACTAATTATATATCACAGTGTCAACACAGAAAGGCAAATTATATACATGTACCGTAGCATCAACACATTGACAAATAAGCGACAATTGGCCAAGTGGACTCACAAACAGTAATGATTGCCTTCCAAATGAATATATGTTAAAACTATATTGACCGTGCTTTTTATTGCGTTGTCAATAGTAGAGGAGAACTTACTCTGCTGATAAATAAGACACTTTAAATTCTACCACGGGGGCGTCAATTATTTCATTTCAAAATATTGTATTAAGTCAATCAGATTTAAGTGGAATTTGGCATCAGGCAAAGCCTATACAAGCCCTCTCCCTGGAGGTACATTTCAAACAATAGCAAGTAATGAACTTTGAATATTTAAACACATGGTTAGTAACATAAGAATTATATCAGTATCAATGACGATAGGAGACAATCATTCATACACGCATGCATATATACATACAAGCACAAACATGCATACATACATACGTACAAACATGCATGCATGACTACCTAGACACATGCATACATGTTCATATACCTACATACATATATACATACATACACACATACATACATAGCATTCAAAATCTGTTGGTTGATTCTATATTTCTCTGAACACAAACACGAATAGCAGAATAAAGATCTTCACTAAGGAAACTACTTCATTAAGTCAGTATATTAACATTAAACATAAGATGTCCATAAAGGTTTAGGTCCAAATTTAAGTGTAAATTAAACATAAGATGTCAAGCTGTAAATGAGACAGAGATATTATCATTATTGAGTCATGTTTCCAGGGCAATGTAAGTAGAAGTGACAAACATCTTCAGTATTATGACCACATGCACAAGAGGAATACTCATTAAAATGGTCTATAAAGAGATCAGAGTTTAACTGACTTGCGTGATTTCGAAGTTGACAGAATAGTATGTAAAAATATCTAGTCCCTTCATGTTTTGGGGTATGGCATGATGAACAAGTTGTTTTTGGAGTTCACTTATAGATCTCAAATTATATCAATTACATCCAGGTCTATTCCACCAAGACATTATGCTATGAAAGAAATTGTTAAAATATTTATTATATCTACAAATTGGTGGTTCAAATGTACGTTGATGTCGGACATGATGAGTCATAGCTTCATTGCTGACTATGTAAGGTTCAACAGTTTCAAAAAGATAGTTCGGACTAACATGGCTAATTATATTAAAAAACACTTTATGCTGCTGATCATTTCGACGTTTCTTAAGAGTGACTCATTCAATTTCATAATGGATGATTTCATGACAAGTACCTCTTCGGAGAAAAGTAACTATTCTAACAGCAACTAGCTGGATAGATTTAAGAAGATCTGGTTCAGTTTGATTACAATGATTCCATACAACACTAGCATACTCAAGATTTGGAAGAATATATGACTTGTATATTATTTCTAGAGATTTCCTATCAATTTTGTGTTCGATCGACCTAAATACAACCATCTTATTACATGTATTATTATATATGAAATTGATTTGATCAGACCACAAACCATGGCTGTTAAAAAAATACCCAGATGTTTATGCTGTTTTACATTTACCACAAAATTGTGTTAAGAAATGAGAGATCAGGATGCATTTCATCTGCATTCAATTTATTTGATAGAAGAAGAGTTTCTGTTTTACAAGGATTCAATAATATACCCCATTTATGACCCAAGATAGATATTCTATGGAGATCATTGTTTAACATTTCAGCAGTAGCATTGTTATCATTTTCTATAAGTACAAATAGTGAGGTATCATCTGCAAACAATTCACATTTGTCTCAATTTTATTTTCGAGGTCATTTATATTTAAAAGAAATAAATATGGCCCGAGGACCGAGCCCTGTGGGACACCGGCTGTAAGTGTAAGCCAAGAAGACATTTACCCATCATTTATTACTTGTTGCTGTCTTTTAGTTAAATAATTAAAAAGCCATTTAAAAAAATTGTCTTCAATGCCATATTTTCTCAATTTGTACACAAGACCATCATGCCAGACCCTATCAAAGGCTTTAATAATATCACAAAACACAATTCTTGTCTCTTTTCTTCTATCAAGTTGCTTGAGAATTGAATCATATATTGCTTATAGCAGGTTAACTGTAGAATCTTTGGGGAGGAGTCCAAATTGGTTCTTAGAACTTATATGATTTCTTGAAAGATAATTAAACAAATTTTTGAACATAATTCTCTCAAGCAGAATAGTAATAGAAATAGGTATGTTGTTTGATGGGTAACTTCTCTCACCTTTGCCCTGGTATACAGCCGTGACACGTTTCCAGACATTAGGTAATTGACCGGATTCCGCTGATTTATTACAAAGAATATGTAATGGTTTTACAAGAGATTCAGATACACCTTTGATAAACCTAGGGTGTATCACATCAGGACCTGCAGGCTTTTTTTTTTTTATTAATGAGTTGATGTTGATCATCAACATCTTGTTCAGTAATATTGATATTAGTTGGTTGATGAGGTAAAGTAGGAGGATTTGGAGGAATGATTTCAATAGTTTTATCTGATGTAGAAATAGATGTGAAAAACAGCTAAATGTTTCCGCCTTATCTACGGATGGACTTTCAATTCAACATTAATTTCCAGAGGATAGTCAGTATTATTTTTTATTTTAGAGGTAACAACAGATTTGGCAATTCTCCACCATTTACCTGGAGGGATGTTTTTGTTAATAATATATTTTTGTAATTTGCTAAGATATGTTTTTTTGGCATCTCATTGAAATAACTGAATTATGTAATTGTCTGTTTTTATTCCACGAGCAGGGAGTATTTATTTGTTTCGCCTAATGATGTTGCCTCATTTTCAGCCGGATTTCATTATTCATCCATATTGTATCATTAGATCTAATTGCCAATGCCCTTTGTGGTACAAATCTGTCAATACAAGCCATTAGCTTATTGGATACCATTTCATTTAAGATTTCAATATCATCAATTTTACTCAGCTCTTCATCCCAATCAATTGTTGATAAATAAGTATTATCACTGGCAAAATCTGCATTATTAAAATATATCAAAGTTTTTTTAAAAGCAATTTTCCTTAATGTCTTAGATGATATTATGGTACTAATAGCACAATGATCACTACATGATGGTGGGTCCACAGTTACATTACATACATTATTACTGTCATTGGTCAATATAACATCAAGGGAAGTTGATGATGTTTACGTTATTCTTGTAGGTTCATTTACAATATTATTTAATCCGTTCTTATCCGAGTAGTTGCCTAAAGAATTTGGAGCCCAATATAAGCAACCTACATGTACCAACATTTGTTTATTTTTACAACTTAACTTCTGTCCAGATAACCTCAACTTTCTGGTCTAATCTAAGTTCAGCAATTATGTTATTCTTAGTATAAATAAGAAGCTTTGCTGTCTGTCCTTATGAAAGACTGTGGAAAAAGTTTCAGTATGGTTGTCATCATCAGTTACTGAAGGACTCAGATGAGTCTCACTAACACAGAGAATGTCACAGTCACCATATTAAGTGTCAATTAGATCAGTTTTATTTGATAATGAACAAATATTTATGCGACCATTTTTTATATTGTCAAATAGGTATTAATCACTACTTATGCTTGGACCTAGTTTTGATGTACATCCATACACAATATTAACAGTATTCCCTTAACCAAGCACTGAAAGTTAAGATATAGAAATGATGTGTTCAGAGATAGAAAGAGATCTGAGTATAACTGTGTATTACTCGTGGACCCCACCCTGGGCTGGACATGGCTTTAATGTTTATAATCAGCCATTATCAAATAAGTAGGTAAAGAGAATCAGTAGAGCCATGGCCAGTGAGTGGGTCCCACGAGTGATTGCAAATACAATAAATAAGGCTGATATATACAGTTGTGGGATCGCACAAAGTTACACGATGTGCGGTGTGCGCACAATGTGTGCCCGGTGTGTGCACAAAGTGCGAACGATAAAAAATTGGACGATCATTGCTTGCGCACATTTGTGCGGACGATCGACAAACGTTGTGCGATAACAATCGGGGTTGGTGTAAATTGAGGAATGCCTTAATAATATATACGGTTTGGTGTTTAAACATATAAACTTGAACTTTTTTAGTATGTTTCCCTATTCTAGCATCATCTACCAGCTTATCTTTCTGTCTATACTTTCCTAAATTTAGAAATGGCGTTTTTGGTGTATTTCAAACGACCTTAATCGACACATGTAAAATTACAACATAGTCTCGGCAACACAGGTAAACATAGCCACTTTGTACCTGGACCGTAGTTATCCCACGCCCGGGTCACTTACGTAACGCGCAAAGGTGTGAAAACCAGGTGAAGGGGAGCTTTAGATTAAAACGAATGCAAATAACAAATACTAAACGTCCAGTTGTGTTTTCATAACGGTACACGGTTTTACGGATCATCTCTACCCGTCAGGCACAGGCTAGGTAAAACTCCGGTCACCCATCAAATTTTTATTTACCTGTTTTGTTAACTAGCTAAGAGCCAAATCCATTCTTGACAGTCTAACGGTCACTGTACATAATACTGTGTTACATGCATCGTAAAATTGTACATAATGTTAAGTATTGTGATGAGAAATTACAATAATAAATACAGTGTACATTATTGCATACGAGCCTTCCGTATTTTTTTCATTCCGTAATATTGATCAACAAATTTTACCAAATCGCACAGTTGTGCGGACGGAGAGAAGCGCTCAACGGTGCGAACCATGAGTGGACGATGTGCGGACGGTGTGTGAACGATGTATGCACGGTGTGCGCACGGTGTGCGCACGGTATTTTTGGTGCGTTACACTATAACACAACTGTAGATATAAAAATAACGCATTGTGTGTTCCAACATAAAAACGAGCAACGAAAAATGGTGTTTTTTTATATGAATGTGCTTGCGGACTCAATGTGTTATCGTCTGCATAGCTGGCCTTAATTAAGAAATGAAAAATAAAAACAAAATTGATAACACAAAATCGCAAAACAAAATGTAGACATCAAAAATAATACAAATTTCACCAAACAGCATCCATGTGCTCCATATGAAAACATGCTGTTCAGGGTAAGCAAGCCCTTTGCATCTATCTGTAAATATTCGTTACCTCAAACGTTTAGGTGACCAAGAAAAAACCCGAATGCCTACCATTAGCTGTGAACAGACCAGTTCAAACAGATAAGATGTCAATGAAGAATCTTGCGAATCTTCTTGCCTCAGACCATCTCCAATGCAGAACTTACAAGAGAACACACACCGTACCGCTTTCACAGGAAATAAAGCAAAGAAGATGGCGGTGGATTGGGCACGTCTGCAGGGTGCACCCGGATTCCATCACAAGGGTAACGATAAGATGGACACCAACAGGCAAGAGGAAGAGAGGAACACCCAAGGAAACCCGGAGGCGATCGGCCAAGAAGGAAATGAAGGAAGCAGGATGGGCGTGGGGACAAGTACAACGATGGTCCCAAGACAGACAGCACTGGAAGTATCTGGTGATGGCCTTATGTGCGACACCGCACAAAGAGGATTAAGTAAGTAAGTCATACACCAGGTCATAAGTCTGTACATTAGTGTGGATAATTTACACAGGAGTGGATGATTAATTTAGAAAAGTGTCTAGTGTTTGAGATACTAAGGTACGTAGATAGATCATAGATAGTAAATCATTTAAATGAAATTTACACAATTTCGTTTAGTAGTGTTGCATTCTCACATGCATGTCACACTATAGCCATGTCACACTATAGTCATGTCACACTATAGTCATGTCACACTATAGCCATGTCACACTATAGCCATGTCACACTATAGCCATGTTACACTATAGCCATGTTACACTATAG